>NC_069505.1:272308624-272331124 GCF_027579735.1 Bombina bombina
TTTAAGTGACATGATGTTTAAAACTACTTGAGGCTCGATTCACCTGTCTTTCCTGGTGTTAAAGGGCCATAATAACCGAAAAAATGAAATGCTCTAATTCATTGGAGCATGGAACTTTAAGACAAGAGACCTTGCACTACTGTATAACGCTGCAAAGAGCATAAATACACAGTAGAAGTACTGCTCAGGACCCACAGAGCACAGCTGCGACTAGTGCTGCTGATTTGATTTACAGTATTCTAGGGTTGCCAATCTAACGAATTAGAGCATGTCATCTTTTTTATTATTATGGCCCTTTAAAGGGACATGAAACCCAATATTTTTCTTTTATGATTCAGAAAATACAATTTAAAAAAAGTTTCCAACTTACTTCTATTATCTAATTTTGTTCTGTTGTTATTCTTTGTTGAAGAGATATCTAGATAGGTAGCATGCCTGAACCACTACATGACAGGAAATAGTGCTGTCATCTAGTGCTCTTGCTAATGTATAAAATTGCAAAACTGCTGCCATATAGTGCTGCGGACACGTGCACACTCCTGAACTTACCTTCCTGCTTTTCAACAAAGGATAACAAGAAACAAAGAAAATTGGAAATAGAAGAAAATTGGAAAGTTATTTTTAAATTGTATGTTCTATGTGAATTATGAAATAAATGTTTGGGTTTTATGTCCCTTTAAAGGGACATGACACCCAACATTTTTCTTTCATAATTCAATTAGAGAATACAATTTTAAACAACTTTCCAATTTACTTCTATTATTTATTTACCTTCCTTTCCTTGTTATCCTTTGCTGAAAGGTTTATCTAGGCAAGCTCAGGAGCAGCAAAGAACCTAGGTCCTAGCTGTTGATTGGTGGCTGCATATATATCTCGATTGTGATTGGCTCACCCATGAGTTCAGTTAGAAACCATTAGTGCATTGCTGCTCCTTCAACAAGTGATACCAAGAGAATGAAACAGAGTAGATAATATAAGTAAATTACAAAGTTGTTTAAAATTGTATTCTCTATCTGAATCATGAAAGAAAAAAATTGGTTTTCATGACCCTTTAAGTGCTTACTTAAAGATGTAAAATTTACAGAAATGTTGGGAAAAAAATTGATTTTTTAAAAAAAATATGTAATATTAGTACTCTTTAGAGATTTAAAGTCACTTTGTGAAATCAGAAACATAAAATGCAGCGTGTAGCTTGAATTAAAATGCTTATTCAGTAAATAAATTAAATTTGCTTTTTAAAACTTTATTTTTGTTACAAATGGAACTACAAGGTTCTGAAATGTTAAGAACGCCTGATCTTTATCTCTGATTTAAATAAATGCCATGGAGATAAATTAATGAATTTAAAAATATGGTTCATTTTTATGAATTCAGAGGAATTTAAACTTTAACTGTTCAATTAAAGGGACATGAAACCCAAAGTTTTCTTTTATGAATCAGATAGAGCATGTGATTTTAAACAACTCTCCAATTCACTTCTATTATAACATTTTCTTCATTCCCGTGGTATCTTTTGTTGGAAAGCAGGGATGAAAGCTTAACCTCTTAAGGACATATGACGGAATTTTTCTGTCACAAAACAATTGAGCAAACTGAAAGCTGTGTCCTTAAAGGGTTAAAGGACCAGTCAACACAGTAGATTTGCATAATCAGACAATGCAATAGCACGTAGTCTGAACTTCAAATGAGTAGTAGATTTTTTTCTCTGTCAATTTTAAAAGTTATGCCTTTTTCCACTCCCCCTGTACCATGTGACAGCCATCAACCAATCACAAATGCATATACGTACCATGTGACAGCCATCAGCCATTCACAAATGCATATACTGTACTTATATTCTGTGAATTCTTGCACATGCTCAGTAGCAGCTGTTGACTCAAAAAGTTTAAATATAAAAAGACTGTGCACATTTAGTTAATTGAAGTAAATTGGAAAGTTGTTTAAAATTACATGCTCTATCTATCTGAATAATGAAAGTTTAATTTTGATTGAATGTCTCTGGAGCACTAGATGCTAGCACTATTTGCTGCCATTTAGTGCTCCAGAAACCTACCTATGTATCTCTTCAACACAGAATAGCATGACAACAAAACAATTTGATAATAGAAATAAATTGGAAACTTTTTAAAAAAAAATTGTATTCTCTGTCTGAATCACAAAATCATTTTTTGGGTATCATATCCCTTTAAAGATGTGAATGTTGTTTCATATGAGCTCAGGGATATAACTTGTGTTCATTAACTAAAAGGCTAATTATATCTGTATTATATCTGTATTTACCCACAGAATAATGCAGTTTAAATCACCCATCTTAGTAGGAAATGTATATATGTACAAAAGGTAAATAGCTGTTTATAATGTGTTGATATTAAAGGTACATAAAGGTGAAAAAAGAAAACATTCTAATATGTGAGAGAATTTTATTATTGCACTTTTGTTTGCATATAAATATGTTTTCAACCCCTGTAAATGGATAAAGTTAGCTCCATAGTAGCAATGCACTACTGAGAGCTAGCTGAAGAGACCTAGTGAGCCAATAACAAGAGGCATATGTGAGTATCCACCAATCACCAGCTAGATTCCAGTAGTGCATTTCTGGTTCTGAGAAAACCTCTAACAAAGGATACCAAGAGAATTGAGCAAATTTGATAACAAAAGCAAATTGGGCAGTTTCTTTAACAGAAATAAACCATTAGAGAGTACAAAGAGCACTGCTGCAAAAGATGAAACTCTGACTCATGAGTCTCAGTCATCAGCAGCAAAGTAAATGTCACCTTGAAAAGTACCACTTGTACTATCTGTGCTAAACACAAACTTTTGTGTATTATTTATGCAATTGCTTTACCTTTATGGGGGAGGGGCTCAGAAGAAGCCTCTTAATATGTTGACTTTAGTTTCGATGAGAAAGCAGAGTCATCAGACTGCACAAAGGGACGTTCTAGTTTAAAAATAAAATGCTCTATTTTCTTAGAACAGTTCATATTAAAGGGACATGAAACCTAATAAATTGTTCTTTCATGATTCAGATAGATCATATCATTTTAAACAACTTTCGAATTTTACTTCTATTATCTCATTTGTTTTGTTCTCTAACTATGCCTTTTTGAAAAGCATACTTAGGTAGGCTCAGGAGCTGGGATCAAGCTGCTGATTGGTGGCTGCACATATATACCTCTTGTGACAGGATTAATGTGTTCAGCTATCCCCCAGTAGTGTATTGCTGCTCATTCAACAAAGGATACCAAGAGAATGAGGCAAAATATATAATAAAAGTCAATTTCAAAATGGTATGCTATATCTTAATCATGAAAGAAAAAAAATTGTGTTTCATGCCCCTTTAAACAAAATATATTCTTTGCATACGTTTAAACCCTACAAAAAGGAAGAATAAGTGTTTCTATGCCACCTAGGGCTTGATTTATCAAGCTGCGGCGGACAGGGGCGCATATACGTGCCCCTGTCCGCCGCAGCTCGCCTCTGGCGGGGTGAATTTCCCCAGAGGAATTTGCCATTGCACACAAGCACTATTTTGCGCTCGCGTGCATTCCCGCCCCCTGCCGGCGCACAGCCAATCACGCGCGGGCAGAAGCTGTCAATCTCCTCGTTCGGACTAGACCGCGGAGATTGAATTTCGCCACCCTTGAGGTGGTGAAAGGTTAGGAAAGCAGTGGTATGATGAACGCTGCTTGTTAAATACGGCAAGCTGGTTCTCTTGTGAGAACCTGCAGCCATAGGGGCTCAAAGGCTGGCGAAAGCCTTTGATAAATCGACCCCTTAAGATGAGAATAGTAAGCAAATTAATGATGCTCCAATCACTGGCTGTATTATCATGTAGCGTAGAATAAGGGTGTTCAAGGTGTGCACTCTACCACATTAGCTTTCATATGTCATTGGTTCCATGAGGAGTTGCTTCCCACAGACAGGGACATAGAAGAGGCGTCTAGACTTGGGAGAAAGAAGATTTAGATAGAGTATACCATTTTAAATAGTTTCCCAAATTACTTTTATTATTAAATTTGCTTTATTCACTTGGTACCCTTTGTTGAAAGTGCAGCAATGCACTAATAGGGGCTAGCTGAACACATCAGATCAGCCAGTCACAAAAGATATGCTTTTTAATAAATAATACAAAAAGAACAAAGCAAATTGCATAATAGAAGCAAATTGGAAAGTTGAATCAATTGGTTTCATGTCAATTTAAACAGTGGATGTTGCTTTTTTAGGGAAAGAAAAAATCCTATCACTATTTTTTTAAATTGTTACAGAATGTGCCTTTACTCCTGATTATATGCACTTTAAGATGGGTGCTGTACCCACATCTTTTGATTGGAGAATAAATGTTTATTTTTCAGTAATCTGGAGATTATTGCAATAATGTAAGTGAACTAAAATGCCAAGCAATCCAAAGCATGCCCCTGATGGTATGAGATTACTGTGTGGTTAGCACCAATAATTCAGCATTTTGATTGGAGCCCTGCAGGAAAGCAATGTCTCCACATGATTAAGGAACACACCCTAACATTTTACAGCTTTTGTTTCTAATTTCAAAGATTTATTTTTAGCAGGAATTATTTTCAGACAAACTAGATTGGTACCTATTCCATGTCTCTACTAGGGCCAGTCTTGGAGCCACTGACCGTTTTGTACACAAGCTTTATTGACACCTAATTACATTCACATGCACAAATCAGGCGAGGCCTCGGCTCTAAGATAGCAGTTCCCAGTACTGCATTGCTGACATTAACTATGTAACTAATGTAATAGATCTAATCTTAAATTAAATGTTAATTAAAAAGTTATAAAATTGTTCTCCACATGATTATTTTTTCTCCATTTATCCTACATTGAAACATCTCGGAAATGGATGCAATTCATTGCTGCAAAATGTGTTCCAGACAAGTAATACATAGTGTATATTTCAAATGTCAAATATCTGACAACAACAAATATCAGAATATAACTGAAAACTCTTTTACATGTACAATAGTAACAGTAATAGTAACCAATACAAACCTAGAAAAATTAGTAACACTCCAACCATCACTTGGAGAAACAGTGATATGGAGATCAGCACAATGAGAGGGATGTAGAACGAGAAGCTAGGTCCTTGTTCAATAACGGCTTTTAACTGCGATGCATTAGCCATTAACAGCGCTACATCTAGCATGCTCTCTGCCGCACTCTTTTTGTTCGCATAGTGATTTATATTTAAGTTCCGTCGAGTCCTTTCACGCACAATCTGAAAAAAAAGAGAGTTTGGTCAAAACAAAGATAGAAACTATTCAATCACATATTTGCTTTAAAGCAGGGGTGAGCAGACTTTTGTAAGGCAAGGGCTACCTCTAATTTTATTCCAAGTGACGTGGTCACCTAACAAAAAAAAAAAAACACCAGTTGCTGGCTGAAAATTGTATTTTTGGCACAGATAGGACCTGCTGGCTGAAAATTGTATTTTTGGCACAGATAGGACCTGCTGGCTGAAAAACATAATTTATGCTTACCTGATAAATTTATTTCTCTTGTAGTGTGTTCAGTCCACGGGTCATCCATTACTTATGGGATATATTCTCCTTCCCAACAAAAAGTTGCAAGAGGATCACCCAAGCAGAGCTGCTATATAGCTCCTCCCCTCACATGTCATATCCAGTCATTCGACCGAAACAAGATGAGAAAGGAGAAACTATAGGGTGCAGTGGTGACTGGAGTTATAATTTAAAATTGAGAACCTGCCTCAAATAGACAGGGCGGGCCGTGGACTGAACACACTACAAGAGAAATAAATTTATCAGGTAAGCATAAATTATGTTTTCTCTTGTTAAGTGTGTTCAGTCCACGGGTCATCCATTACTTATGGGATACCAATACCAAAGCTAAAGTACACGGATGATGGGAGGGACAAGGCAGGAACATTAAACAGAAGGAACCACTGCCTGTAGAACCTTCTCCCAAAAACAGCCTCCGCAGAAGCAAAAGTGTCAAATTTGTAAAATTTGGAAAAAGTATGAAGTGAAGACCAAGTTGCAGCCTTGCAAATCTGTTCAACAGAGGCCTCATTCTTAAAGGCCCAGGTGGAAGCCACAGCTCTAGTGGAATGAGCTGTAATTCTTTCAGGAGGCTGCTGTCCAGCAGTCTCATAGGCTAAGCGTATAATGCTACGAAGCCAAAAAGAGAGAGAGGTAGCCGAAGCCTTTTGACCTCTCCTCTGTCCAGAGTAAACAACAAACAGAGAAGAAGTTTGTCGAAAATCTTTAGTTGCCTGTAAGTAGAACTTCAGAGCACGGACCACGTCTAGATTATGCAAAAGACGTTCCTTCTTTGAAGAAGGATTAGGACATAAGGATGGAACAACAATCTCTTGATTGATATTCTTGTTAGAAACAACCTTAGGTAAAAACCCAGGTTTAGTACGCAGAACTACCTTGTCTGAATGAAAGATCAGATAAGGAGAATCACAATGTAAGGCAGATAACTCAGAGACTCTTCGAGCCGAGGAAATAGCCATCAAAAACAGAACTTTCCAAGATAAAAGCTTAATATCAATGGAATGAAGGGGTTCAAACGGAACACCCTGAAGAACTTTAAGAACCAAGTTTAAGCTCCACGGAGGAGCAACAGCTTTAAATACAGGCTTAATCCTAGCCAAAGCCTGACAAAAAGCCTGGACGTCTGGATTCTCTGCCAGACGCTTGTGTAAAAGAATAGACAGAGCAGAAATCTGTCCCTTTAGTGAACTAGCGGATAAGCCCTTTTCTAAACCCTCTTGTAGAAAAGACAATATCCTAGGAATCTTAACCTTACTCCATGAATAACTCTTGGATTCACACCAATATAAATATTTTACGCCATATCTTGTGGTAAATTTTTCTGGTAACAGGTTTCCGAGCCTGTATTAATGTATCAATAACCGAATCCGAAAACCCACGCTTTGATAGAATCAAGAGTTCAATTTCCAAGCAGTCAGCCTCAGAGAAATTAGGTTTGGATGGTTGAAAGGACCCTGAATTAGAACACATAAGCTATGTTGAAAACCCAAGGGGCTGCTAGTGCATCTACCAGCACCGCTCCCGGGTCCCTGGACCTGGATCCGTAACAAGGAAGCTTGGCATTCTGGCGAGATGCCATGAGATCCAGATCCGGTTTGCCCCAACGATGAATCAGTTGGGCAAATACCTCCGGGTGAAGTTCCCACTCCCCCGGATGAAAAGTCAGGCGACTTAAAAAATCCGCCTCCCAGTTCTCCACGCCTGGGATGTAGATCGCTGACAGGTGGCAAGAGTGAGACTCTGCCCAGCGAATTATCTTCGAGACTTCCAACATCGCTAGGGAACTCCTGGTTCCCCCTTGATGATTGATGTAAGCCACAGTCGTGATGTTGTCCGACTGAAATCTGATGAACCGCAGTGTTGCCAACTGAGGCCAAGCTAGAAGAGCATTGAATATTGCTCTTAATTCTAGAATGTTTATTGGGAGGAGTTTCTCCTCCTGAGTCCACGATCCCTGAGCCTTCAGGGAGTTCCAGACTGCTCCCCAGCCTAGTAGGCTGGCATCTGTTGTTACAATCGTCCAATCTGGTCTGCGAAAAGTCATTCCTTTGGACAGATGAACCCGTGACAACCACCAGAGAAGAGAATCTCTGGTCTCCTGGTCCAGATTTAGCAAAGGGGACAGATCTGAGTAATCCCCGTTCCATTGACTTAGCATGCATAGTTGCAGCGGTCTGAGATGTAGGCGCGCAAATGGCACTATGTCCATTGCCGCGACCATTAAGCCGATTACTTCCATGCACTGAGCTACTGATGGGCTTGGAATGGAATGAAGGACACGGCAAGCATTGAGAAGCTTTGATAACCTGGACTCCGTCAGGTAAATCTTCATCTCTACAGAATCTATAAGAGTCCCTAGAAAAGGAACCCTTGTGAGTGGTAACAGAGAACTCTTTTCCACGTTCACTTTCCACCCATGCGACCTCAGAAATGCTAGAACTATCTCTGTATGAGACTTTGCATTTTGAAAACTTGACGCTTGTATCAGAATGTCGTCTAGGTACGGAGCCACCGCTATGCCTCGTGGTCTTAGTACCGCCAGAAGAGAGCCCAGAACCTTTGTAAAAATTCTCGGGGCCGTAGCCAACCCAAAGGGAAGCGCTACAAACTGGTAATGCCTGTCTAGAAAGGCAAACCTTAGGTACCGATAATGATCTTTGTGAATCGGTATGTGAAGGTAGGCATCCTTTAAATCCACTGTGGTCATGTATTGACCCTCTTGGATCATGGGTAGGATGGTCCGAATGGTTTCCATCTTGAACGATGGAACCCTTAGGAATTTGTTTAAGATTTTTAAATCTAAGATTGGTCTGAAGGTTCCCTCTTTCTTGGGAACCACAAACAGATTTGAATAAAACCCTTGCCCCTGTTCCGTCCGCGGAACTGGGTGGATCACTCCCATCACTAAGAGGTCTTGTACACATTGTAGAAATGCCTCTTTCTTTACTAGGTTTGTTGATAACCTTAACAGATGAAACCTCCCTTGTGGAGGAGAAGTTTTGAAATCCAGAAGGTATCCCTGAGATATAATCTCCAACGTCCAGGGATCCTGTACATCTCTTGCCCAAGCCTGGACGAAGAGAGAGAGTCTGCCCCCCACTAGATCCGTCTCCGGAAAGGGGGCCCTGACTTCATGCTGTCTTAGGGGCGGAAGTAGGTTTTCTGGTCTGCTTGCCCTTGTTCCATGACTGGTTGCCTTTCCAACCCTGTCTGTAACGAGCAGTAGTTCCTTCCTGTTTTGTAGCGGAGGAAGTTGATGCTGCTCCTGCCTTGAAATTACGAAAGGCACGAAAATTAGACTGTTTGGCCTTCAATTTGGCCCTGTCCTGAGGAAGGGTGTGGCCCTTACCTCCAGTAATGTCAGCAATAATTTCCTTCAAGCCGGGCCCGAATAAGGTCTGCCCTTTGAAAGGAATGTTTAGTAATTTAGACTTAGAAGTTACATCTGCTGACCAGGATTTAAGCCAAAGCGCTCTGCGCGCCTGTATGGCGAATCCGGAATTTTTAGCCGTAAGTTTGGTTAAATGCACTACGGCATCCAAAACAAATGCATTAGCCAGCTTAAGGGTTCTAATCTTGCTCAGAGATTCATCCAATGGTGCTGTGCGAATCGCCTCTTCCAGAGACTCAAACCAGAATGCCGCTGCAGCAGTGACAGGTGCAATGCATGCAAGAGGCTGTAATATAAAACCTTGTTGAACAAACATTTTCTTAAGATAACCCTCTAATTTTTTATCCATTGGATCTGAGAAAGCACAGCTATCCTCCACCGGGATAGTGGTACGCTTGGCTAAAGTAGAAACTGCTCCCTCCACCTTAGGGACCGTCTGCCATAAGTCTCGTGTGGTGGCGTCTATAGGGAACATTTTTCTAAATATTGGAGGAGGGGAAAAAGGCACACCGGGTCTATCCCACTCCTTACTAATAATCTCTGTAAGCCTCTTTGGTATAGAAAAAATGTCAGTACACACCGGCACCGCGTAGTATTTATCCAGCTTACATAATTTCTCTGGGATTGCCACCGTGTCACAATCATTCAGAGCCGCTAACACCTCCCCTAGCAACACGCGGAGGTTCTCAAGCTTAAATTTAAAATTTGAAATTTCTGAATCCGGTCTCCCCGAATCAGAACCGTCACCCACAGAATGAAGCTCTCCGTCCTCATGTTCTGCAAATTGTGACGCAGTATCAGACATGGCTCTCGTGTCATCGGCGCACTCTGTCCTTAACCCAGAACTGTCGCGCTTGCCTCTTAACTCGGGCATGTTGTATAATACTTCTTTCATAACATTAGCCATATCATGTAAAGTGATTTGTAAGGGCCTTGATGTACTTGGCGCCTCAATCTCACGCACCTCCTGAGCGGGAGACGAAGGTACTGACACGTGAGGAGAGTTAGACGGCATAACTGCCCCCTCGTTGTCTGGTGATAATTTTTTAATCGGTACAGATTGATTTTTCAAAGTAACATCAATACAATTGGTACACATATTTCTATTGGGCTCCACAACGGCTTTTAAACATAATGAACAAGCAGATTCCTCTGTATCAGACATGTTTAAACAGACTAGCAATGAAGCTAGCAAGCTTGGAAAATACTTTCAATAAATTTGCAAGCAATATAAAAAACACTGCAGCGCTTTTAAAAAACACAGTTGAGTAACAAAGAACTAATTCAGTTATAGTCAACAATTCTTTAAATGTATTAATTAGCAGAGGATTGCACCCATTAGCAACAGGATGCTTAACCCCTCAGTACCCAAAAAAACGGATATCAAATTAATATTAAACGTTTTTATCACAGTCTAACACACTGTCACAGGTCTGCTGTGACTGATTACCTCCCTCAAAAACGAATTTTGAAGACCCCTGAGCTCTCTAGAGACGTCCTGGATCAAGGAGGAAGAAGCAGGAAGACTGTGCTAGAATTTTAACTGCTCAACAAGGCGCTAAAAAGAGGCCCCTCCCGCTCATTTACAACAGTGGGAGACCTGATATAACGGTTTCTATGCAGAAAAATACGTTAGCCATGTGGAAAAAAATTCATGCCCAAAGGATTTATCACCAAAGTACCTCACAAAACGAATAACATGCCAGTAAACGTTTTGAAAATAAACTTCTTTAAATGTCATGCAAAGTTATCACTAAGCCTGCAACCAGTCGCTACCACTGCAGATAAGGCTTAAGCATTATTTCAGTATTAACAGTATTTTCTCAGTCAAATTCTAGTCCCTAGAAAATAACTCTACTGTGCATACATTTATCAGCCTGATACCAGTCACAACTACTGCATTTAAGGCTGTACTTACATCATACGGTAACAGCAGTATTTTCTTAGTCAATTCCATTCCCAGAAAATATTGTACTGCACATACCTCATTTGCGGGGGACCCCGCATGCTATTCCCATGTTCTGAAGTTACCCCACTCCTTAGAATGTCGAGAACAGCCAAAGGATCTTAGTTACGCCTGCTAAGATCATAGAAAACGCAGGCAGTTTCTTCTTCCAAATACTGCCTGAGATAGAAAAACAGCACACTCCGGTGCCATTTAAAATAACAAACTTTTGATTGAAGAATAATTAAGTAAAAACTCCAACTCCTCCCGCGACCTCCTTCTTTGTTGAGGGTTGCAAGAGAATGACTGGGTATGACATGTGAGGGGAGGAGCTATATAGCAGCTCTGCTTGGGTGATCCTCTTGCAACTTCCTGTTGGGAAGGAGAATATATCCCATAAGTAATGGATGACCCGTGGACTGAACACACTTAACAAGAGAAATTGTATTTTTGGCACAGATAGGACCTGCTGGCTGAAAATTGTATTTTGGCCTCAAATAGGACCTGCTGGCTGAAAATGTTATTTTTGCCACAAATAATACAGCTTTAAAAATGAGCCGCGCTCTTGAATAATTACAGCCGCACTCTTTACTTACTGCGAGAGCTCTCTCTATGTGACGCTGGGACCATTAAGCAACCTTATCTGTGTACCGTGCCTGCGTATGAATAAGTAGTCTCACAATCAAGACGACTTGACTATAGGGCTAGCAGAGTAGTCAAGCCTGGAACACATGGGAACCCCACAGCTCAGGCACAATGATGACAATGAACTATTCTCAGCCAATCATAGACTCATTCTACAAAGTAATTTTATTGGCTGGAGGCCATGTCAGGTTTATTAGGGGCAGGTCCTGTTGGCTGCTCTCCATCCGTCCGCTACTAGCTGAAGACTACTGTAAATAGTTGGGACAGACAGCAGCAGGACCTGCAGGCTCTGTACCACCTTAAACAGCAACCAGAGACTGGTATAGCAGCAACAGCACTGACCTGCACATTTTGGTGACAAATTCTGGGGACAGAAAGCTACAGAAACTAGCACAAAGTATAGCTAATATTAGTGTGTCAGAGAAAGTATCAGAGAGCAGCATCAAAGCCTGGTACAAAGTAAAAGAACCTGAGGGGGAGCAACAGACCCTGGGAAAAAACAACACCAGACCATTCACCCAGAAGAGCCTGGTGACAAGTAACAGAGGAGAGAACTAGAAAGTAGCTTTAGAATATCAGACAGAGTAGGACCTGGAATTGACAAACATAGGGATACCGAGCAGCATCTCAGCCTGGCGCATGAAGAGTCTGTACTACGGACTGACCGCTCTTGAGACAAAAAGTAGGAGAGTTTGGGACAGGCAGTAACCAAAGCTGGGGCAGCGAGTCAGCTACAGCCACGTCCCACATGCTGAAGTACACAGACCGCCGTCATAGACTCATAGCCGATTTCAAAAGTCTGCATAAGATAAACATTTCTCATACATCTACGGTGACGAGGCTCTTCACTCATAATCTAGATGTGTGAGAAATGTTTCTCTCATTATGCAGACTTTTAAAATCTTCCAGGCGGTCACCTCAAAATTCACTCGCGGTCCACTGGTAGACCACGATCTACCTCTTGCCCACCCCTGCTTTAAAAGGACATGAAACCCACATTTTTTCTTTTCGTGATTTAGTAGAGAATACAATTTAAAAAAAGTTTCCAATTTATTTCTATTATAAAATTAGCTTAGTTTTCATGTTATTCTTTGTTGAAGAGATATTTAGATAGGTAACATGCACTATCTGTAGCACTACATGACAGGAAATAGTGCTGCCATATAATGATAATGCTAATGTATAACATTAGTGAACTACTGCTGACATATAGTACTGCAGACACGTGCACACTTCCTGCTTTTCAACTATAACTGTGTTAAACCCTTCAACTAAGAATAATACAAAAACGAAAAAGAAAATTTAACAATAGAAGCAAATTAGAAAATTGTTTAAAATTGTATGTTCTATCTGAATCATGAAAGAAAAATATTGATTTTTATATCCCTTTAAAGCAGCTGAAGCTGTGTCCCTTAGGAATGTGGTGATTTTTTGTCCAAGATGGCTGCCTCCAGACGAGGTTCTGCACTGTAATGTCTTGCGCATGTGCACTCTTATTTCTGTCTGAAAGCAGCCATCTTGGAAAGACATTAAACATTTTCTAAAGGATGAGGCTTTGGCAGAGAATGTGATTGAGGTGATGAGCAGAATGAAAATAGAAAACATGTAAGTGCCACCATTTTCTACAGAAAATACCCAATAATTGAGGGTTGCTGATACAATTAAATTATAACTCACTGTGTGTTACTGTAGTTACTGACACAAAGGGGTTAAATTATTGCTCTATTCATGTTACTGACAGCTAAATGGTATAACTGTTCATTTATATTTATTGGCACAAATGAGGTACAGCATTACAAGGATAAATTACTGATCTATACTTGTTGCAGTGTCTAAATTTAGTCATCAAGATTTGCCACTTAAATTTTTTCTATTTTGTATATGAAAAGCAACAGTAAAGTCAAAACTTGTTTGTATACAACTGATACTTAAGTATCTATTGCTTACTGGTTGAAAGGGACAACTCCCACAGCTTTATTGGTGAATGGCAAACCTCCTATATCCTTGTTAGAAAAGTTGGTTTATTCTGCACAGGAATGCCCAACAACAGGAAGCAAGTTTGCTATCCACTAATTGTAATCATCAGAAGTAAAATATTTAAAGGTACAGTCTATATCAGAATTTGTATTGTTTCAAAAGATAGATAATCCCTTTATTACACATTCCCCAGTTTTGCATAACCAACATGGTTATATTAATATACTTTTTACCTTTGTGATAACCTTGTTTCTATGCCTCTGCAGTCTGCCCCCTTATTACGTGTAATCCAGTTGATGTTCTTATTTTAAATGTTTACACATGTATTATTTGTTTTCCAGTAAAAAACAATGCTAAAAAAATTACACTGTTCAATATGAGAAAGCACAGAAACAATTAGCCAACTGATACTATTTAAACTTGAATAAAACATATCTACAAAGCCCCATTACCCTTTTTTCATACTATTCTAATCCTAGCTCACAATTCATCTATTCTTTCTAGCAATCCTTGGATATACAAATGGGCATTGTCAAGACACACAACTGTACCCTTTATCTGATGGTTCCAATATGGTGTCACTAGTAGGAACAAACAGAAATAGAGCTGTTTATCATCAAGACAATTTAAAAAGTTATGTATAATATGTGTATTCTTTCAATTTAAAATAAATACATAAATAAATATTAATAAAAATATATATATGTATATATATATATATATATATATATATATATATATATATATATATATTTAATAAATATATATATATATATATACACACACATATATATATATATATATATATTATTTATTTATTTATTTATAAAAAAAAAAATATATATATATATATATATATATATATATATATAAATATATATATATATACACACACACACATTTTTTGTATTTCAGCTGACTTTAAAGGGACAGTCAACTCAAAAAAATGTATCGTTTAAAAAGATAGATAATCCCTTTATTACCCATTCCCCAGTTTTGCATAACCAACACAGTTATATTAATATAGTTTTTACCTCTGTGATTACCTTGTATCTAAGCCTCTGCAGACTGCCCCCTTATTTCAGTTCTTTTGACAGACTTGGATTTTGGCCAATCAGTGCTGACTTATAAATAACTCCCCGGGAGTGAGCACAATGTTATCTATATAGCACACATGAACTTGTGCTGTCTAGCTGTGAAAAACTGTCAGAATGCAGAGCCAGCCTTCAAGGGCTTAGAAATTATCATATGAGCCTACCTAGATTTAAGTTTCAACAAAGAATACCAAAAAACAAAGCAAAGTTGATGATGAAAGTAAATTGGAAAGTTGTTTAAAATTGCATGCCCTGGGGCGTGTCCGGGCAATGGTGGCGAACAGCCACACTTTCAGAAGCTCCGGGTGAATCCTGCTTAATCCGCCGATTTGTTCAGGCATTTGACAGCAAAATTGAACATAAATAGCTGTGACAAATCCCCTATAATTGGGGGATCAAAGAATATCTTTTCTGCTGTTTACATGATTTTTGGACCCTGAACCGGACCATTGAGGCTCTAGGCGGCGGCCTACTACATTTCCCTTGACACCTCCCACCCCCGGTAACCCAGGTATTACAGTTGTGGTGGGACTGTTTTTTTATATATAACATTATGGAGGACTTACACTGGACTCTGCAGATCTTACTCGAGAAACTAGAACATCAAACGGAAAAAGGGATAGCTGACCTCACCAAACTATGCCACACTTTGATCAGGCGGGATACCCCAATTGCCATATGTGATCACAAATGCCAATTTGGGACATGAAGCTCAATTACCACTTGACCAGCATAGAGAGACGTTTATTTTACTGGAGCCTGTGGCGGATGAACTAGATAAATCTGGTGCAACTCAACAATAAGGGGAAACAGGAGACTACGTGAGACGACTACAGAAGGCACAAAATGAAGCTGGAGTGAAGCGGTTCCTGACTAGAGCATGGAGCGATGCGACCGATCGCTCAGGGTATGGCCAGAGAGTTGTGACACTGGTTGCAACAACAGTTATCATAAGGAGGCAGCTAAATAGAGCTGTTATCTGTGAGATCATAGAATGGGACTTGAGTTTCAAATCTGATGGTGCTGCTCTTCCCATCATGGACATGGGCCATGTTTTCGGCCTCTTGATAGTTTCTACAGTTGGTGTTCAGGTGTTGCACGGACCTTTAAGTGTGATGGGCGATGAACTGGTCATTCAAAGCAGAACTGGAGTCGGTTAACAAATAGGGTTCCTATGTCTATGGAGTAATATCCTCATCTAGATAAAAGTTTAATAGTTTAAACACTTTCAGTCAACATTAAGTGTATAAATGAATCTTTACTTTTACACATCTGCATGTTCTTCCGCTATTATTATAAAACATAAATTATGTTTACCTGATGGCAAATTAGCCTATACTATTATCTAATCCTGCTGTATACACCATTAATGACATAAATGAAGTCGGCATTATTCTGCATTCTACGCTGCATTTTATTTATTTATTTTTCTCTATGCTGGGTTAGCTACCCTTACTAGTTCATCATGTTTTAATAAGTTACATGTTCTAGATATCTACATAATACTATTATTGTCATAAAAGGTCTGCAGATCGTAACCAATAGACATGAACCCCCTCAGCTTAATCAGAAGGCTTACAGTTCAATGGATGAGATGTTAACAATCACAATATATCATCAAATCCTATATATTCATTATCGGCTATGTTTTTATCAACAAGTGATTATAAGAATGCCATTGTGGGAGCTATGCTTATTTTAAACCTAATTGCAGAGGTTAAGCTTCCTATATATGTTGCTAGGCAGAATTATATATATCTTAAAGAAGAATGGATAGCTGGCTTTTAAAATGTCTCCAAGTCTATTATATAGTTTAGTGGAACACTAAGTTGCTATACATGGAATTCCGCTGTTATGCAGCCAACATTAAAACTATACAAGAGTATTAATATGGGTTTATACTTACAATGTCAACATCATATATGGAAGGAAAATAAGTCATCCTTTTGACATTTAGATAATAATTTATTAGGGAGTTTTAGCACAAATTCCCTCCTGTACTCATTTCCCCAGACAACTTTATATGTTTCTCAGCTATCAAGTAAGCAACAACCTTATATTACTTTGTTATCTATATATTTTATCAGTATGACTTAAATTGTTATCTCCATAATATAAGGTTATACACTACGTACATCATTGTACTATATGTTCATCTCATTTATTGTTAAAAACATTTAATATATCAGTTGCTAATCTCTATTAAAATGCTAGGTCCAAGAGTGACTACTTTAAATGCTAATTTACCTTTTCTATGCTATATAAGTTTTATGGGGTACAAGAGTTATCTTTTTCGTCAAGTGAGGAAACTTGTCCAGAAAATTATTTAAAATGGAGGTCCCAGATATCTATCTTTTACAATTCATTGAGTTGATTTCCCTTGTGTCGATGATTACTATAACACTGACATTTTTGTTACTTATGTACTATTGAAATTCATATATGTTGTATTATTGGCACAACCTCAATAAAAAATTATGAAATAAATGTAAAAAAAATTGCATGCCCTATCTGAATCATGACAGCTTAATTTTGACTAGACTGTCGCCTTAAGTTGTATCTTGGCACAAAGTTTAATTTTAGATGTTTTGGCTAGATGGAATAAACCATTCTTCCAGACAAGTACACAGCCTTCCTCTCTAATGAACATGGTCAGCTGCAAACAGCATTTTGTACTTGTGAACTTGTGAACTTTTCCCAAAGATGCAAAAAGAGACTCATGTCTTAAAAAAAATAAAAAATAATATATATATATATATATATATATATATATATATATAATTTAGTGTTTCTGCTAATTATTGGAACCCAATATTTTCTCCATTATGTCTCTTTAAAGGGACATTGTTCTATAATATTAAAATGCTCTAAATTCTAACACCATTTTATTAGAGGAATGATTGTTTCTATGTGTTTAACTACTGCAAAAGGAATTAAACGTATAGTTAAAGTTGCAAACTATGACATTGTCTCTCCTGATAGGACACAGACTGTGAGCTAATCCTGAACGGCATATGTACATATCAGCCAATCCCTAGCCATGTTTTGCTCAGGATTGACATGGAAGAGCTCTTAGCACGTGACTTTAACTCTATGGGGGGTAGTTATCAAGCCGTCTACTTTTCTTGCTTCGCCGGCCCAATACGCCCGCCTAAGCTCGCCTACCTTCGCCGCCGCGGACCTGAAAAAATACGCCTAAGTTATCAAATAAAGCTGTCAAAAAGCCGCGGGGCGATGAGCAGCGGACTGTGACAGTTATCACTCATCCGATCTCGCTGCCCTTCAGCTTTTTCCCAGCTTTATTGCTAGCCTGTCACTAAGCACTCACACTAAACTACACTGTTCTATCCCTATACCGGCGCCCCCGGAGCCTCCCGCAACTCAATAAAGTTACTAATCCCTAAACCACCGCTCCTAGACCCTGCCGCAACTCTTATAAATGTATTAACCCCTATCCTGCCCCCCCATACCGTCGCCCTCTATAATAAAATTATTAACCCCTATCCTGCTGATCCCGCACCTCTCCGCAACTAAATAGTTTAACCCCTAAACTGCCGCTCCATGAACCCGCCGCAACCTATATTAAACCTATTAACCCATATCCTGCCCCCCCCTACACCGTCGCCACCTATAATAAATGTATTAACCCCTAATCTGCCCCCCACTACGCCGCCGCCACTGTAATAAAATTATTAACCCCTAAACCTAAGTCTAACCCTAACCCTAACGCCCCCCTAACTTAAATATTAATTAAATAAATCTAAATAAATTAACTCTTATTAAGTAAATGAATCCTATTTAAAACTAAATACTTACCTTTAAAATAAACCCTAATATAGCTACAATATAAATAATAATTATATTCTAGCTATCTTAGGATTTATATTTATTTTACAGGTACCTTTCAATTTATTTTAACCATGTACAATAACTATTAAATAGTTATTAACTATTAATAGCTTACCTAGCTAAAATAAAGAGAAATGTACCTGTGAAATAAATCCTAACCTAAGTTACAATTACACCTAACACTACACTATACTTTAATAAATTATTCCTATTTAAAAATAAATACTTACCTGTAAAATAAACCCTAAGATAGCTACAATGTAATTAATAATTATATTATAGCTATCTTAGGATTTATATTTATTTTACAGGTAACTTTGTATTTATTTTAGCTAGTTAGAATAGTTATTAAATAGTTATTAACTATTTAATAACTACATAGCTAAAAGAAATACAAAATTACCTGTAAAATAAATCATAACTTAAGTTACAATTAAACCTAATACTACACTATCATTAAATTAATTAAATAAATTAACTACAAATAACTACAATTAAATACAATTACATAAACTAACTAAAGTACAAAAAATAAAAAAAGCTAAGTTGCAAAAAATAAAAAAATAAGTTACAAACATGTTACAAATATTACAACAATTTTAAGCTACTTACACCTAATCTAAGCCCCCTAATAAAATAACAAACCCCCCCAAAATAAAAAATGCCCTACCCTATTCTAAATTAAATAAATTTCAAAGCTCTTTTACCTTACCAGCCCTTAAAAGGGCCATTTGTGGGGGCATGCCCCAAAGAAAACAGCTCTTTTGCCTGTAAAAGAAAAATACAACCCCCCCCAACATTAAAACCCACCACCCACATACCCCTAATCTAACCCAAACCCCCCTTACAAAAACCTAACACTAATCCCCTGAAGATCATCCTACCTTGAGTCGTCTTCACTCAGCCGAGCCACCGATGGAACTGAAGAGGACATCCGGAGCGGAAGAAGTTAATCCTCCAAGCGGCGCTGAAGAAATCTTCCATCCGATGAAGTCATCATCCAGGCGGCGCTGAAGAAAAGTCTTCGATCCGTCCGATGTCATCTTCCAAGAGGCGCTGAAGAGGTCTTCTATCCGGGCGAAGTCATCTTCCAAGCCGGGTCTTGAATCTTCCTTCCGCCGACGAATGACGGCTGCTTTAAGGGACGTCATCCAAGATGGCGTCCCCTCAATTCCGATTGGCTGATAGGATTCTATCAGCCAATCGGAATTAAGGTAGGAAAATCTGATTGGCTGATGGAATCAGCCAATCAGATTCAAGTTCAATCCGATTGGCTGATCCAATCAGCCAATCAGATTGAGCTCGCATTCTATTGGCTGATCGGAACAGCCAATAGAATGCGAGCTCAATCTGATTGGCTGATTCCATCAGCCAATCAGATTTTTCCTACCTTAATTCCGATTGGCTGATAGAATCCTATCAGCCAATCGGAATTGAGGGGACGCCATCTTGGATGACGTCCCTTAAAGGAGCCGTCATTCGTCGTAGTCCGTCGGTGAAGAAGGTGGTTCCGTGTCGGCGGAAGGAAGATTCAAGACCCGGCTTGGAAGATGACTTCGCCCGGATAGAAGACCTCTTCAGCGCCTCTTTGAAGATGACATCAGACGGATCGAAGACTTTTCTTCAGCGCCGCCTGGATGATGACTTCATCGGATGGAAGATTTCTTCAGCACCGCTTGGAGGATTAACTTCTTCCGCTCCTCTTCAGTTCCATCGGTGGCTCGGCTGAGTGAAGACGACTCAAGGTAGGATGATCTTCAGGGGATTAGTGTTAGGTTTTTGTAAGGGGGGTTTGGGTTAGATTAGGGGTATGTGGGTGGTGGGTTTTAATGGGGGGGGGGGGTTGTATTTTTCTTTTACAGGCAAAAGAGCTGTTTTCTTTGGGGCATGCCCCCACAAATGGCCCTTTTAAGGGCTGGTAAGGTAAAAGAGCTTTGAAATTTATTTAATTTAGAATAGGGTAGGGCATTTTTTTATTTTGGGGGGTTTGTTATTTTATTAGGGGCTTAGATTAGGTGTAAGTAGCTTAAAATTGTTGTAATATTTGTAACATGTTTGTAACTTATTTTTTTATTTTTTGTAACTTAGCTTTTTTTATTTTTTGTACTTTAGTTAGTTTATGTAATTGTATTTAATTGTAGTTATTTGTAGGTAGTTTATTTAATTAATTTAATGATAGTGTAGTATTAGGTTTAATTGTAACTTAAGTTAGGATTTATTTTACAGGTAATTTTGTATTTCTTTTAGCTATGTAGTTATTAAATAGTTAATAACTATTTAATAACTATTCTATCTAGCTAAAATAAATACAAAGTTACCTGTAAAATAAATATAAATCCTAAGATAGCTATAATATAATTATTATTTATATTGTAGCTATCTTAGGGTTTATTTTACAGGTAGGTATTTATTTTTAAATAGGAATAATTTATTAAAGTATAGTGTAGTGTTAGGTGTAATTGTAACTTAGGTTAGGATTTATTTCACAGGTACATTTCTCTTTATTTTATCTAGGTAAGCTATTAAATAGTTAATAACTATTTAATAGCTATTGTACATAGTTAAAATAAATTGAAAGGTACCTGTAAAATAAATATAAATCCTAAGATAGCTAGAATATAATTATTATTTATATTGTAGCTATATTAGGGTTTATTTTAAAGGTAAGTATTTAGTTTTAAATAGGATTCATTTACTTAATAAGAGTTAATTTATTTAGATTTATTTAATTAATATTTAAGTTAGGGGGGCGTTAGGGTTAGGGTTAGACTTAGGTTTAGGGGTTAATAATTTTATGACAGTGGCGGCGGCGGCGTAGTGGGGGGCAGGATAGGGGTTAATAAATTTATTATAGGTGGCGACGGTGTAGGGGGGGCAGGATAGGGGTTAATACATTTAATATAGGTTGCGGCGGGTTCAGGGAGCGGCGGTTTAGGGGTTAATACATTTATTATAGTTGCGGTGGGCTCCGGGAGTGGCGGTTTAGGGGTTAATATGTATAGAGTAGCTTGCGGTGGGCTCCGGGAGCGGCGGTTTAGGGGGTAATAACTTTATTTAGTTGCGGCGGTGTAGGGGGGGGCAGATTAGTGGTGTTTAGACTCGGGGTACATGTTAGGGTGTTAGGTGCAGACATCTCCCATAGAAATCAATGGGATGTCTGTCAGCAGCGAACTTGTACTTTCGCTATGGTCAGACTCCCATTGATTCCTATGGGATCCGCCGCCTCCAGGCTGGCGGATTGAAAACCAGGTACGCTGGGCCGTAAAAGTGCCGAGCGTACCTGCTAGTTTTTTGATAGCTAGCAAAAGTAGTGAGAATGTGCCACACATCTGGAGTGACGTAAGAATCGATCTGTGTCGGACTGAGTCCGGCGGATCGATGCTTACGTCACAAAATTCTACTTTTGCCGGTCTCGAGCCTTTGATAACTAAGGCGAATCAGCCTCGCCACAAATACGCTGCGGAATTCCAGCGTATTTGAGGTTGACGGCTTGATAACTAGGCCCCTATATTTAATCTCTCGTTGCAGGAGCCAAACACATATAGTAACAAGTGTTTAACCCAATGAAATTCTCAGACAGATAAGAGCATTGTATTGTTACCTTAGGATGTCCCTTTAAGATAATATAAACATAGTACTAATAAAAATAAACTGCTGCAACCACTGATTGGCTCAAACCCTTGTGAGGGTAGCATAGGCAGCGTGTCCAGATGACTACTTTTAGTCTATGTCAATTACAAGTTGCTGGATAGTTAGGTCAGACAACAAGTAGCCATACTGAGCATGTCTTTTACTTTACAGAAGAGAAACCACGGTCCTCAAGTACCCCCAACAGGCCAGGTTTTTATTATAGCTTATCCAGAGCACCATTTAATGTGTTTTTGAAGAAAGGCATCTAGGGTCCTGCACTCCCAGCAAAAAAGCTGATCACCTCTCCATGGTTAGTTACCCTCTGATTTTACCAAAAAACAATTTTTTATTTTTTATTAATAATGTATGTTTTTTTATATACAAAAGATAATTTAGCAAAAAACATTTTTGTTTATTATGCCCCCC
>NC_069505.1:272333624-272341124 GCF_027579735.1 Bombina bombina
TACCTCACTGAGTGTTATGTTGATACTAAAATAAATTGTACCCATATGTACTATGTGGTAGAGTACAGCAAAAGTAGTAGTATGGCTAGGTATTGATACCTTGTAAATTACGTGTAGTTTGCACTTATATATACAAATTACTTGTTACTGCGCCCGTGGGTCATGATTAAAATATTAGTTGCTCCACAGAGGTATATCTCCGCCGTCATTTGTACAGCCCAATATCTAGAATGGAGCGTGAGTATATAAATGAAACCACAGGAGTTACTGTGTATTCAAACGTTAAGTTACAGTGTAACCAATGACTCGCATCTAACTTTGTATCGGTTGCTACTGATTAATTAAAAAGTTACATATCATATACTTTTGTTATAAGATTTTCAGCAACCTACAAAGGAGTGTAATACTTAGCGAGGAGGCTTATACAAATTACTTGTTAGTGTGCCCGTGGGCTTAACACTAAAGCTTGCCACCAGGCAGGTATGTGCAGGATATGCAATTTATTTATTACAGCAGTAGCCTAAATAAGCTGGTTTCAGAAACTCCCGAATAGCAAGACTCGTAATCCTAAACAATGCACCAATCAAATCACTCATTTGTACATTTGTGCAAATGCAAACAGTAGACAGCCCCACATTCCTGTGTAGCCATTACAATGAGACACTGAGTCATAAGGGCCATTTAAAGGGACAACAAAATTGTTATTGGTTAAAAATATAGATAATGCCTTTACTACCCATTCCCCAGCTTTGCACAACCAACATTGTTATATTAATATACTTTATATCATTTAAACCTCTAAATTTCTGTCTGTTTCTAAGTCACTACAGACAACCTCTTGTCACATGCTTTTTTATTAGATTTTCACAACAGGAGACTGCTAGTTCATGTGGGACATACAGATAACATTGTGCTCATGCCGTGGGTTGTGGCAGACACTGCACTAATTGGATAATAGATAATAAAAAAAAAGTAATGATCAGGGGGCTGCCAGAAAATGCTTATATACTGTACAAGGTAATCACAGAAGTAAAAAGTGTATTAATATAAAAATTGAGTTGACTGTCCCTTTAAGTGAAAAAACGTACAGGCGCTAATACTGCTGGTGAGCCACAGTTCTCCAGTACCTGAGCAGTACTTTAACTAATTGCTTAACCCTTAGAGTGTCACTAGTGCCGTTCACTATAATGGCCCTTTAATAGAAGAAATGTGTCATTAAACATAGGAAAGTCAAAATTAAACTTGCATGATACAAATAGGGCATGTCATTTTGAGACACTTAAATTCACTTATATTATCAAATTTACTTGGTCTACTTTTCAGAAAAGAATATGTACGTATCTTCAGCTAGCAACAAAACAATGGTATGACAGCAATACAGGCATAAAATAATGATTAACCAATCAGCATAAAGATATATAAACACATAATCATCAGTGGTAGAAATCCTAGCCGTGCAATGCTGGGGGCCCGCAGGTAAAAGGGGCCCGCCGCTGGCCAGCATTTCAGAGCCGTGGGCTGCTGTAGGGCCACATCACCTGCTGCAGATCAGTGGCAGGGAGCAGAGAGAGGCCACAGAGCAACCTGGGTGCACAGCACATCATGCAAGGCTACCCGCTGCAGACCAAGCAGGGGTGGGTTAGGGGGAAGGCTAAGGGCATATATGTTCAGCTACCAATCAGCAGCTAGCTCCTGAGACTCCCGAAGTATTCCTTTAAACAAAAGATACCAAGAGAAGGAAGCAAATTATAAAATAGAAGTAAATTGGAAAGTTGCTTTAAATACAATAATCAAATACAGTACATATATAATGCATTTATATTGTTACACCTCTAAATACTTTTCCTGAACATTTGTATCAATCTGTTCAAATAATTATAAAGATCATCATTAAGAGCAAACATAAAGATATAGATTGATAGACAGTAACATGCTTTATCATTGGGCTTTCTTACAAGTAAAGCGGTATTTAATGCACTAACACCGCTAAAAGTAAGCTTTTTGCATACGTCGGATAGTGCTCTTATTACAAATTATAAGTAAGTAAAAAAGTAAGTTTTCGCTTGCGAGCTAACACGATGTACACAAAAAGCCGAATTTAGAATATTGCGATCGTGTTAACGTATTCTCCCATTGAAGTCAATGAAGCAAAAAAAGTGTGTGTGTGTTCTAATGAACATGGTCAGCTGCAAACAGCATTTTGTACTTGTGAACTTGTGAACTTTTCCCAAAGATGCAAAAAGAGACTCATGTCTTAAAAAAAATAAAAAATAATATATATATATATATATATATATATATATATATATATATATAATTTAGTGTTTCTGCTAATTATTGGAACCCAATATTTTCTCCATTATGTCTCTTTAAAGGGACATTGTTCTATAATATTAAAATGCTCTAAATTCTAACACCATTTTATTAGAGGAATGATTGTTTCTATGTGTTTAACTACTGCAAAAGGAATTAAACGTATAGTTAAAGTTGCAAACTATGACATTGTCTCTCCTGATAGGACACAGACTGTGAGCTAATCCTGAACGGCATATGTACATATCAGCCAATCCCTAGCCATGTTTTGCTCAGGATTGACATGGAAGAGCTCTTAGCACGTGACTTTAACTCTATGGGGGGTAGTTATCAAGCCGTCTACTTTTCTTGCTTCGCCGGCCCAATACGCCCGCCTAAGCTCGCCTACCTTCGCCGCCGCGGACCTGAAAAAATACGCCTAAGTTATCAAATAAAGCTGTCAAAAAGCCGCGGGGCGATGAGCAGCGGACTGTGACAGTTATCACTCATCCGATCTCGCTGCCCTTCGGCTTTTTCCCAGCTTTATTGCTAGCCTGTCACTAAGCACTCACACTAAACTACACTGTTCTATCCCTATACCGGCGCCCCCGGAGCCTCCCGCAACTCAATAAAGTTACTAATCCCTAAACCACCGCTCCTAGACCCTGCCGCAACTCTTATAAATGTATTAACCCCTATCCTGCCCCCCCCATACCGTCGCCCTCTATAATAAAATTATTAACCCCTATCCTGCTGATCCCGCACCTCTCCGCAACTAAATAGTTTAACCCCTAAACTGCCGCTCCATGAACCCGCCGCAACCTATATTAAACCTATTAACCCATATCCTGCCCCCCCCTACACCGTCGCCACCTATAATAAATGTATTAACCCCTAATCTGCCCCCCACTACGCCGCCGCCACTGTAATAAAATTATTAACCCCTAAACCTAAGTCTAACCCTAACCCTAACGCCCCCCTAACTTAAATATTAATTAAATAAATCTAAATAAATTAACTCTTATTAAGTAAATGAATCCTATTTAAAACTAAATACTTACCTTTAAAATAAACCCTAATATAGCTACAATATAAATAATAATTATATTCTAGCTATCTTAGGATTTATATTTATTTTACAGGTACCTTTCAATTTATTTTAACCATGTACAATAACTATTAAATAGTTATTAACTATTTAATAGCTTACCTAGCTAAAATAAAGAGAAATGTACCTGTGAAATAAATCCTAACCTAAGTTACAATTACACCTAACACTACACTATACTTTAATAAATTATTCCTATTTAAAAATAAATACTTACCTGTAAAATAAACCCTAAGATAGCTACAATGTAATTAATAATTATATTATAGCTATCTTAGGATTTATATTTATTTTACAGGTAACTTTGTATTTATTTTAGCTAGTTAGAATAGTTATTAAATAGTTATTAACTATTTAATAACTACATAGCTAAAAGAAATACAAAATTACCTGTAAAATAAATCATAACTTAAGTTACAATTAAACCTAATACTACACTATCATTAAATTAATTAAATAAATTAACTACAAATAACTACAATTAAATACAATTACATAAACTAACTAAAGTACAAAAAATAAAAAAAGCTAAGTTGCAAAAAATAAAAAAATAAGTTACAAACATGTTACAAATATTACAACAATTTTAAGCTACTTACACCTAATCTAAGCCCCCTAATAAAATAACAAACCCCCCCAAAATAAAAAATGCCCTACCCTATTCTAAATTAAATAAATTTCAAAGCTCTTTTACCTTACCAGCCCTTAAAAGGGCCATTTGTGGGGGCATGCCCCAAAGAAAACAGCTCTTTTGCCTGTAAAAGAAAAATACAACCCCCCCAACATTAAAACCCACCACCCACATACCCCTAATCTAACCCAAACCCCCCTTACAAAAACCTAACACTAATCCCCTGAAGATCATCCTACCTTGAGTCGTCTTCACTCAGCCGAGCCACCGATGGAACTGAAGAGGACATCCGGAGCGGAAGAAGTTAATCCTCCAAGCGGCGCTGAAGAAATCTTCCATCCGATGAAGTCATCATCCAGGCGGCGCTGAAGAAAAGTCTTCGATCCGTCCGATGTCATCTTCCAAGAGGCGCTGAAGAGGTCTTCTATCCGGGCGAAGTCATCTTCCAAGCCGGGTCTTGAATCTTCCTTCCGCCGACGAATGACGGCTGCTTTAAGGGACGTCATCCAAGATGGCGTCCCCTCAATTCCGATTGGCTGATAGGATTCTATCAGCCAATCGGAATTAAGGTAGGAAAATCTGATTGGCTGATGGAATCAGCCAATCAGATTCAAGTTCAATCCGATTGGCTGATCCAATCAGCCAATCAGATTGAGCTCGCATTCTATTGGCTGATCGGAACAGCCAATAGAATGCGAGCTCAATCTGATTGGCTGATTCCATCAGCCAATCAGATTTTTCCTACCTTAATTCCGATTGGCTGATAGAATCCTATCAGCCAATCGGAATTGAGGGGACGCCATCTTGGATGACGTCCCTTAAAGGAGCCGTCATTCGTCGTAGTCCGTCGGTGAAGAAGGTGGTTCCGTGTCGGCGGAAGGAAGATTCAAGACCCGGCTTGGAAGATGACTTCGCCCGGATAGAAGACCTCTTCAGCGCCTCTTTGAAGATGACATCAGACGGATCGAAGACTTTTCTTCAGCGCCGCCTGGATGATGACTTCATCGGATGGAAGATTTCTTCAGCACCGCTTGGAGGATTAACTTCTTCCGCTCCTCTTCAGTTCCATCGGTGGCTCGGCTGAGTGAAGACGACTCAAGGTAGGATGATCTTCAGGGGATTAGTGTTAGGTTTTTGTAAGGGGGGTTTGGGTTAGATTAGGGGTATGTGGGTGGTGGGTTTTAATGGGGGGGGGGGTTGTATTTTTCTTTTACAGGCAAAAGAGCTGTTTTCTTTGGGGCATGCCCCCACAAATGGCCCTTTTAAGGGCTGGTAAGGTAAAAGAGCTTTGAAATTTATTTAATTTAGAATAGGGTAGGGCATTTTTTTATTTTGGGGGGTTTGTTATTTTATTAGGGGCTTAGATTAGGTGTAAGTAGCTTAAAATTGTTGTAATATTTGTAACATGTTTGTAACTTATTTTTTTATTTTTTGTAACTTAGCTTTTTTTATTTTTTGTACTTTAGTTAGTTTATGTAATTGTATTTAATTGTAGTTATTTGTAGGTAGTTTATTTAATTAATTTAATGATAGTGTAGTATTAGGTTTAATTGTAACTTAAGTTAGGATTTATTTTACAGGTAATTTTGTATTTCTTTTAGCTATGTAGTTATTAAATAGTTAATAACTATTTAATAACTATTCTATCTAGCTAAAATAAATACAAAGTTACCTGTAAAATAAATATAAATCCTAAGATAGCTATAATATAATTATTATTTATATTGTAGCTATCTTAGGGTTTATTTTACAGGTAGGTATTTATTTTTAAATAGGAATAATTTATTAAAGTATAGTGTAGTGTTAGGTGTAATTGTAACTTAGGTTAGGATTTATTTCACAGGTACATTTCTCTTTATTTTATCTAGGTAAGCTATTAAATAGTTAATAACTATTTAATAGCTATTGTACATAGTTAAAATAAATTGAAAGGTACCTGTAAAATAAATATAAATCCTAAGATAGCTAGAATATAATTATTATTTATATTGTAGCTATATTAGGGTTTATTTTAAAGGTAAGTATTTAGTTTTAAATAGGATTCATTTACTTAATAAGAGTTAATTTATTTAGATTTATTTAATTAATATTTAAGTTAGGGGGGCGTTAGGGTTAGGGTTAGACTTAGGTTTAGGGGTTAATAATTTTATGACAGTGGCGGCGGCGGCGTAGTGGGGGGCAGGATAGGGGTTAATAAATTTATTATAGGTGGCGACGGTGTAGGGGGGGCAGGATAGGGGTTAATACATTTAATATAGGTTGCGGCGGGTTCAGGGAGCGGCGGTTTAGGGGTTAATACATTTATTATAGTTGCGGTGGGCTCCGGGAGTGGCGGTTTAGGGGTTAATATGTATAGAGTAGCTTGCGGTGGGCTCCGGGAGCGGCGGTTTAGGGGGTAATAACTTTATTTAGTTGCGGCGGTGTAGGGGGGGGCAGATTAGTGGTGTTTAGACTCGGGGTACATGTTAGGGTGTTAGGTGCAGACATCTCCCATAGAAATCAATGGGATGTCTGTCAGCAGCGAACTTGTACTTTCGCTATGGTCAGACTCCCATTGATTCCTATGGGATCCGCCGCCTCCAGGCTGGCGGATTGAAAACCAGGTACGCTGGGCCGTAAAAGTGCCGAGCGTACCTGCTAGTTTTTTGATAGCTAGCAAAAGTAGTGAGAATGTGCCACACATCTGGAGTGACGTAAGAATTGATCTGTGTCGGACTGAGTCCGGCGGATCGATGCTTACGTCACAAAATTCTACTTTTGCCGGTCTCGAGCCTTTGATAACTAAGGCGAATCAGCCTCGCCACAAATACGCTGCGGAATTCCAGCGTATTTGAGGTTGACGGCTTGATAACTAGGCCCCTATATTTAATCTCTCGTTGCAGGAGCCAAACACATATAGTAACAAGTATTTAACCCAATGAAATTCTCAGACAGATAAGAGCATTGTATTGTTACCTTAGGATGTCCCTTTAAGATAATATAAACATAGTACTAATAAAAATAAACTGCTGCAACCACTGATTGGCTCAAACCCTTGTGAGGGTAGCATAGGCAGCGTGTCCAGATGACTACTTTTAGTCTATGTCAATTACAAGTTGCTGGATAGTTAGGTCAGACAACAAGTAGCCATACTGAGCATGTCTTTTACTTTACAGAAGAGAAACCACGGTCCTCAAGTACCCCCAACAGGCCAGGTTTTTATTATAGCTTATCCAGAGCACCATTTAATGTGTTTTTGAAGAAAGGCATCTAGGGTCCTGCACTCCCAGCAAAAAAGCTGATCACCTCTCCATGGTTAGTTACCCTCTGATTTTACCAAAAAAACAATTTTTTATTTTTTATTAATAATGTATGTTTTTTTATATACAAAAGATAATTTAGCAAAAAACATTTTTGTTTATTATGCCCCCCAATATATAATCACCCCCCCCCCCCCAGAGACTTACTCCTTCCAGCAGAACTTTTTTTT
>NC_069505.1:272343624-272348624 GCF_027579735.1 Bombina bombina
GTACAGCAAAAGTAGTAGTATGGCTAGGTATTGATACCTTGTAAATTACGTGTAGTTTGCACTTATATATACAAATTACTTGTTACTGCGCCCGTGGGTCATGATTAAAATATTAGTTGCTCCACAGAGGTATATCTCCGCCGTCATTTGTACAGCCCAATATCTAGAATGGAGCGTGAGTATATAAATGAAACCACAGGAGTTACTGTGTATTCAAACGTTAAGTTACAGTGTAACCAATGACTCGCATCTAACTTTGTATCGGTTGCTACTGATTAATTAAAAAGTTACATATCATATACTTTTGTTATAAGATTTTCAGCAACCTACAAAGGAGTGTAATACTTAGCGAGGAGGCTTATACAAATTACTTGTTAGTGTGCCCGTGGGCTTAACACTAAAGCTTGCCACCAGGCAGGTATGTGCAGGATATGCAATTTATTTATTACAGCAGTAGCCTAAATAAGCTGGTTTCAGAAACTCCCGAATAGCAAGACTCGTAATCCTAAACAATGCACCAATCAAATCACTCATTTGTACATTTGTGCAAATGCAAACAGTAGACAGCCCCACATTCCTGTGTAGCCATTACAATGAGACACTGAGTCATAAGGGCCATTTAAAGGGACAACAAAATTGTTATTGGTTAAAAATATAGATAATGCCTTTACTACCCATTCCCCAGCTTTGCACAACCAACATTGTTATATTAATATACTTTATATCATTTAAACCTCTAAATTTCTGTCTGTTTCTAAGTCACTACAGACAACCTCTTGTCACATGCTTTTTTATTAGATTTTCACAACAGGAGACTGCTAGTTCATGTGGGACATACAGATAACATTGTGCTCATGCCGTGGGTTGTGGCAGACACTGCACTAATTGGATAATAGATAATAAAAAAAAAGTAATGATCAGGGGGCTGCCAGAAAATGCTTATATACTGTACAAGGTAATCACAGAAGTAAAAAGTGTATTAATATAAAAATTGAGTTGACTGTCCCTTTAAGTGAAAAAACGTACAGGCGCTAATACTGCTGGTGAGCCACAGTTCTCCAGTACCTGAGCAGTACTTTAACTAATTGCTTAACCCTTAGAGTGTCACTAGTGCCGTTCACTATAATGGCCCTTTAATAGAAGAAATGTGTCATTAAACATAGGAAAGTCAAAATTAAACTTGCATGATACAAATAGGGCATGTCATTTTGAGACACTTAAATTCACTTATATTATCAAATTTACTTGGTCTACTTTTCAGAAAAGAATATGTACGTATCTTCAGCTAGCAACAAAACAATGGTATGACAGCAATACAGGCATAAAATAATGATTAACCAATCAGCATAAAGATATATAAACACATAATCATCAGTGGTAGAAATCCTAGCCGTGCAATGCTGGGGGGCCCGCAGGTAAAAGGGGCCCGCCGCTGGCCAGCATTTCAGAGCCGTGGGCTGCTGTAGGGCCACATCACCTGCTGCAGATCAGTGGCAGGGAGCAGAGAGAGGCCACAGAGCAACCTGGGTGCACAGCACATCATGCAAGGCTACCCGCTGCAGACCAAGCAGGGGTGGGTTAGGGGGAAGGCTAAGGGCATATATGTTCAGCTACCAATCAGCAGCTAGCTCCTGAGACTCCCGAAGTATTCCTTTAAACAAAAGATACCAAGAGAAGGAAGCAAATTATAAAATAGAAGTAAATTGGAAAGTTGCTTTAAATACAATAATCAAATACAGTACATATATAATGCATTTATATTGTTACACCTCTAAATACTTTTCCTGAACATTTGTATCAATCTGTTCAAATAATTATAAAGATCATCATTAAGAGCAAACATAAAGATATAGATTGATAGACAGTAACATGCTTTATCATTGGGCTTTCTTACAAGTAAAGCGGTATTTAATGCACTAACACCGCTAAAAGTAAGCTTTTTGCATACGTCGGATAGTGCTCTTATTACAAATTATAAGTAAGTAAAAAAGTAAGTTTTCGCTTGCGAGCTAACACGATGTACACAAAAAGCCGAATTTAGAATATTGCGATCGTGTTAACGTATTCTCCCATTGAAGTCAATGAAGCAAAAAAAGTGTGTGTGTGTTCTAATGAACATGGTCAGCTGCAAACAGCATTTTGTACTTGTGAACTTGTGAACTTTTCCCAAAGATGCAAAAAGAGACTCATGTCTTAAAAAAATAAAAAATAATATATATATATATATATATATATATATATATATATATATATAATTTAGTGTTTCTGCTAATTATTGGAACCCAATATTTTCTCCATTATGTCTCTTTAAAGGGACATTGTTCTATAATATTAAAATGCTCTAAATTCTAACACCATTTTATTAGAGGAATGATTGTTTCTATGTGTTTAACTACTGCAAAAGGAATTAAACGTATAGTTAAAGTTGCAAACTATGACATTGTCTCTCCTGATAGGACACAGACTGTGAGCTAATCCTGAACGGCATATGTACATATCAGCCAATCCCTAGCCATGTTTTGCTCAGGATTGACATGGAAGAGCTCTTAGCACGTGACTTTAACTCTATGGGGGGTAGTTATCAAGCCGTCTACTTTTCTTGCTTCGCCGGCCCAATACGCCCGCCTAAGCTCGCCTACCTTCGCCGCCGCGGACCTGAAAAAATACGCCTAAGTTATCAAATAAAGCTGTCAAAAAGCCGCGGGGCGATGAGCAGCGGACTGTGACAGTTATCACTCATCCGATCTCGCTGCCCTTCGGCTTTTTCCCAGCTTTATTGCTAGCCTGTCACTAAGCACTCACACTAAACTACACTGTTCTATCCCTATACCGGCGCCCCCGGAGCCTCCCGCAACTCAATAAAGTTACTAATCCCTAAACCACCGCTCCTAGACCCTGCCGCAACTCTTATAAATGTATTAACCCCTATCCTGCCCCCCCCATACCGTCGCCCTCTATAATAAAATTATTAACCCCTATCCTGCTGATCCCGCACCTCTCCGCAACTAAATAGTTTAACCCCTAAACTGCCGCTCCATGAACCCGCCGCAACCTATATTAAACCTATTAACCCATATCCTGCCCCCCCCTACACCGTCGCCACCTATAATAAATGTATTAACCCCTAATCTGCCCCCCACTACGCCGCCGCCACTGTAATAAAATTATTAACCCCTAAACCTAAGTCTAACCCTAACCCTAACGCCCCCCTAACTTAAATATTAATTAAATAAATCTAAATAAATTAACTCTTATTAAGTAAATGAATCCTATTTAAAACTAAATACTTACCTTTAAAATAAACCCTAATATAGCTACAATATAAATAATAATTATATTCTAGCTATCTTAGGATTTATATTTATTTTACAGGTACCTTTCAATTTATTTTAACCATGTACAATAACTATTAAATAGTTATTAACTATTTAATAGCTTACCTAGCTAAAATAAAGAGAAATGTACCTGTGAAATAAATCCTAACCTAAGTTACAATTACACCTAACACTACACTATACTTTAATAAATTATTCCTATTTAAAAATAAATACTTACCTGTAAAATAAACCCTAAGATAGCTACAATGTAATTAATAATTATATTATAGCTATCTTAGGATTTATATTTATTTTACAGGTAACTTTGTATTTATTTTAGCTAGTTAGAATAGTTATTAAATAGTTATTAACTATTTAATAACTACATAGCTAAAAGAAATACAAAATTACCTGTAAAATAAATCATAACTTAAGTTACAATTAAACCTAATACTACACTATCATTAAATTAATTAAATAAATTAACTACAAATAACTACAATTAAATACAATTACATAAACTAACTAAAGTACAAAAAATAAAAAAAGCTAAGTTGCAAAAAATAAAAAAATAAGTTACAAACATGTTACAAATATTACAACAATTTTAAGCTACTTACACCTAATCTAAGCCCCCTAATAAAATAACAAACCCCCCCAAAATAAAAAATGCCCTACCCTATTCTAAATTAAATAAATTTCAAAGCTCTTTTACCTTACCAGCCCTTAAAAGGGCCATTTGTGGGGGCATGCCCCAAAGAAAACAGCTCTTTTGCCTGTAAAAGAAAAATACAACCCCCCCAACATTAAAACCCACCACCCACATACCCCTAATCTAACCCAAACCCCCCTTACAAAAACCTAACACTAATCCCCTGAAGATCATCCTACCTTGAGTCGTCTTCACTCAGCCGAGCCACCGATGGAACTGAAGAGGACATCCGGAGCGGAAGAAGTTAATCCTCCAAGCGGCGCTGAAGAAATCTTCCATCCGATGAAGTCATCATCCAGGCGGCGCTGAAGAAAAGTCTTCGATCCGTCCGATGTCATCTTCCAAGAGGCGCTGAAGAGGTCTTCTATCCGGGCGAAGTCATCTTCCAAGCCGGGTCTTGAATCTTCCTTCCGCCGACGAATGACGGCTGCTTTAAGGGACGTCATCCAAGATGGCGTCCCCTCAATTCCGATTGGCTGATAGGATTCTATCAGCCAATCGGAATTAAGGTAGGAAAATCTGATTGGCTGATGGAATCAGCCAATCAGATTCAAGTTCAATCCGATTGGCTGATCCAATCAGCCAATCAGATTGAGCTCGCATTCTATTGGCTGATCGGAACAGCCAATAGAATGCGAGCTCAATCTGATTGGCTGATTCCATCAGCCAATCAGATTTTTCCTACCTTAATTCCGATTGGCTGATAGAATCCTATCAGCCAATCGGAATTGAGGGGACGCCATCTTGGATGACGTCCCTTAAAGGAGCCGTCATTCGTCGTAGTCCGTCGGTGAAGAAGGTGGTTCCGTGTCGGCGGAAGGAAGATTCAAGACCCGGCTTGGAAGATGACTTCGCCCGGATAGAAGACCTCTTCAGCGCCTCTTTGAAGATGACATCAGACGGATCGAAGACTTTTCTTCAGCGCCGCCTGGATGATGACTTCATCGGATGGAAGATTTCTTCAGCACCGC
>NC_069505.1:272353624-272363624 GCF_027579735.1 Bombina bombina
ACTTATATATACAAATTACTTGTTACTGCGCCCGTGGGTCATGATTAAAATATTAGTTGCTCCACAGAGGTATATCTCCGCCGTCATTTGTACAGCCCAATATCTAGAATGGAGCGTGAGTATATAAATGAAACCACAGGAGTTACTGTGTATTCAAACGTTAAGTTACAGTGTAACCAATGACTCGCATCTAACTTTGTATCGGTTGCTACTGATTAATTAAAAAGTTACATATCATATACTTTTGTTATAAGATTTTCAGCAACCTACAAAGGAGTGTAATACTTAGCGAGGAGGCTTATACAAATTACTTGTTAGTGTGCCCGTGGGCTTAACACTAAAGCTTGCCACCAGGCAGGTATGTGCAGGATATGCAATTTATTTATTACAGCAGTAGCCTAAATAAGCTGGTTTCAGAAACTCCCGAATAGCAAGACTCGTAATCCTAAACAATGCACCAATCAAATCACTCATTTGTACATTTGTGCAAATGCAAACAGTAGACAGCCCCACATTCCTGTGTAGCCATTACAATGAGACACTGAGTCATAAGGGCCATTTAAAGGGACAACAAAATTGTTATTGGTTAAAAATATAGATAATGCCTTTACTACCCATTCCCCAGCTTTGCACAACCAACATTGTTATATTAATATACTTTATATCATTTAAACCTCTAAATTTCTGTCTGTTTCTAAGTCACTACAGACAACCTCTTGTCACATGCTTTTTTATTAGATTTTCACAACAGGAGACTGCTAGTTCATGTGGGACATACAGATAACATTGTGCTCATGCCGTGGGTTGTGGCAGACACTGCACTAATTGGATAATAGATAATAAAAAAAAAGTAATGATCAGGGGGCTGCCAGAAAATGCTTATATACTGTACAAGGTAATCACAGAAGTAAAAAGTGTATTAATATAAAAATTGAGTTGACTGTCCCTTTAAGTGAAAAAACGTACAGGCGCTAATACTGCTGGTGAGCCACAGTTCTCCAGTACCTGAGCAGTACTTTAACTAATTGCTTAACCCTTAGAGTGTCACTAGTGCCGTTCACTATAATGGCCCTTTAATAGAAGAAATGTGTCATTAAACATAGGAAAGTCAAAATTAAACTTGCATGATACAAATAGGGCATGTCATTTTGAGACACTTAAATTCACTTATATTATCAAATTTACTTGGTCTACTTTTCAGAAAAGAATATGTACGTATCTTCAGCTAGCAACAAAACAATGGTATGACAGCAATACAGGCATAAAATAATGATTAACCAATCAGCATAAAGATATATAAACACATAATCATCAGTGGTAGAAATCCTAGCCGTGCAATGCTGGGGGCCCGCAGGTAAAAGGGGCCCGCCGCTGGCCAGCATTTCAGAGCCGTGGGCTGCTGTAGGGCCACATCACCTGCTGCAGATCAGTGGCAGGGAGCAGAGAGAGGCCACAGAGCAACCTGGGTGCACAGCACATCATGCAAGGCTACCCGCTGCAGACCAAGCAGGGGTGGGTTAGGGGGAAGGCTAAGGGCATATATGTTCAGCTACCAATCAGCAGCTAGCTCCTGAGACTCCCGAAGTATTCCTTTAAACAAAAGATACCAAGAGAAGGAAGCAAATTATAAAATAGAAGTAAATTGGAAAGTTGCTTTAAATACAATAATCAAATACAGTACATATATAATGCATTTATATTGTTACACCTCTAAATACTTTTCCTGAACATTTGTATCAATCTGTTCAAATAATTATAAAGATCATCATTAAGAGCAAACATAAAGATATAGATTGATAGACAGTAACATGCTTTATCATTGGGCTTTCTTACAAGTAAAGCGGTATTTAATGCACTAACACCGCTAAAAGTAAGCTTTTTGCATACGTCGGATAGTGCTCTTATTACAAATTATAAGTAAGTAAAAAAGTAAGTTTTCGCTTGCGAGCTAACACGATGTACACAAAAAGCCGAATTTAGAATATTGCGATCGTGTTAACGTATTCTCCCATTGAAGTCAATGAAGCAAAAAAAGTGTGTGTGTGTGGGGGGGGGGGGGGGGGGGGAGGGCGAACAGGCAACTCACACGCAAACAGGATCACATATTCTCAAGTGCGCTAACCCAACATAAAAATTTGAATAGTTCACATTCCAATGTTCTTCACATAGCAGAATATGTTCTATGTGTTGATAAATACATATTTCTACATATATCTGATGGTATTTTGGTACAATAAATATCTATACCAATATATATATACTGTATACACATGATTATATATAGGTATAGATATATACAGATATATATAGGAATATCTATTTAAAAATATTTAGACCATATTCTGCTATGTGAAGAACATTGGCATGTGAAATATTTACAGTAAATACAAACTATAAACTTTTTTATTATCTATTAAAAAAAAGCTGCACATTGATTACTAAGTGGCTTCCATTTTCTGATTGGCTAAACTAAGTTTTTACGTCATATGAGTTATAAGGTTTGTTCACTTGCTCACTCCATATAGATCAATTTATGCTATGATCAAGCATATCAGCTGTTTTTTGTTTATTTACTGGTCCGTACACGTATTCACTGAGCCCATGTATTGACCAATCACAAGTAATGTGGTGTTGGCTTGACGGTGCGTGATTGGCTAACGGTGGCCCACGTGTACGTAACAGTAATCAATGAAGGTTTGTCTAACTCGGGTTGAGAATTCAAATACTTTTGGCAACATATTTTTTATGATGTTTCATACATATAGATTTGTATGAGATATATTACATTGTATGTTTATGCGAATACTGAAACAAATGTAATATAATTTGGGGGTTTTCTGCCTTAGTGTTTTTTATTAAGCGCATGTATGGCGCAAATTTTAATGAGGGGGAGGGGAGAAGTTTTTTATGCTTATTTTATTAGATCCTTATGTGTATAAAAGGCTTGCACATGTTGTTGTAATATCAGCCTGAAGAAACAGTGTGATACTGTGAAACGCGTCGCTGTTGATGTGTTTGATATATTAAATACGTTTTTATATTCTCTGAAAAAAGTTATATAGGAGCGCCAAAGGCTAAGGTATACAACAGGTTATTGTTTAAACACCACCACCAATTGTCTATGTGTGTGTCAGGACAACTGAATGGAATCTATTAGTCTCAATATAATCTGCATATATAAGATTGTATAAATAATATTTTATTCCATATATATATATATATATATATATATATATATATATATATATATATATATATATATATACAAAACATTAAAACAATGTTAAAAAGAAGATTATTAAAACTAACGAACAGACCTATCAATAACGACAGGAATTCTTAGACTAAATTATTGGGATCCAATTGACCTTTTGGGTTGGATAATTATCCCAAAAAAATGGTGGAAGACACCGGTGGAGATTATACAAATGAAAATTAAAAATTATATGTATATCAAGTGATAATCATCAGTGTATGTCTATATATGTATACATATGTATTTATGTGCGTATATATGTATGTAAATACATATATACACATATAAATACATATGTATACATATATTTATATATATATATATATATATATATATATACTATAAACATACATATACCTATTTATGTATATATATATATATATATATATATATATATATATATATATATATATATATATATATATATATATATATATATATATATATATATATACAGGGAGTGCAGAATTATTAGGCAAGTTGTATTTTTGAGGATTAATTTTATTATTGAACAACAACCATGTTCTCAATGAACCCAAAAAAACTCATTAATATCAAAGCTGAATATTTTTGGAAGTAGTTTTTAGTTTGTTTTTAGTTTTAGCTATTTTAGGGGGATATCTGTGTGTGCAGGTGACTATTACTGTGCATAATTATTAGGCAACTTAACAAAAAACAAATATATACCCATTTCAATTATTTATTTTTACCAGTGAAACCAATATAACATCTCAACATCCACAAATATACATTTCTGACATTCAAAAACAAAACAAAAACAAATCAGTGACCAATATAGCCACCTTTCTTTGCAAGGACACTCAAAAGCCTGCCACCCATGGATTCTGTCAGTGTTTTGATCTGTTCACCATCAACATTGCGTGCAGCAGCAACCACAGCCTCCCAGACACTGTTCAGAGAGGTGTACTGTTTTCCCTCCTTGTAAATCTCACATTTGATGATGGACCACAGGTTCTCAATGGGGTTCAGATCAGGTGAACAAGGAGGCCATGTCATTAGATTTTCTTCTTTTATACCCTTTCTTGCCAGCCACGCTGTGGAGTACTTGGACGCGTGTGATGGAGCATTGCCCTGCATGAAAATCATGTTTTTCTTGAAGGATGCAGACTTCTTCCTGTACCACTGCTTGAAGAAGGTGTCTTCCAGAAACTGGCAGTAGGACTGGGAGTTGAGCTTGACTCCATCCTCAACCCGAAAAGGCCCCACAAGCTCATCTTTGATGATACCAGCCCAAACCAGTACTCCACCTCCACCTTGCTGGCGTCTGAGTCGGACTGGAGCTCTCTGCCCTTTACCAATCCAGCCACGGGCCCATCCATCTGGCCCATCAAGACTCACTCTCATTTCATCAGTCCATAAAACCTTAGAAAAATCAGTCTTGAGATATTTCTTGGCCCAGTCTTGATGTTTCAGCTTGTGTGTCTTGTTCAGTGGTGGTCGTCTTTCAGCCTTTCTTACCTTGGCCATGTCTCTGAGTATTGCACACCTTGTGCTTTTGGGCACTCCAGTGATGTTGCAGCTCTGAAATATGGCCAAACTGATGGCAAGTGGCATCTTGGCAGCTGCACGCTTGACTTTTCTCAGTTCATGGGCAGTTATTTTGCGCCTTGGTTTTTCCACACGCTTCTTGCGACCCTGTTGACTATTTTGAATGAAACGCTTGATTGTTCGATGATCACGCTTCAGAAGCTTTGCAATTTTAAGAGTGCTGCATCCCTCTGCAAGATATCTCACTATTTTTGACTTTTCTGAGCCTGTCAAGTCCTTCTTTTGACCCATTTTGCCAAAGGAAAGGAAGCTGCCTAATAATTATGCACAACTGATATAGGGTGTTGATGTCATTAGACCACACCCCTTCTCATTACAGAGATGCACATCACCTAATATGCTTAATTGGAAGTAGGCTTTCAAGCCTATACAGCTTGGAGTAAGACAACATGCATAAAGAGGATAATGTGGTCAAAATACTCATTTGCCTAATAATTCTGCACTCCCTGTATATGTGTGTGTGTATGTATCTCTATGTTAAAGCCCTTTGCCTACCATCTTTTTTTCTAACACCTGAGACCTCATATCTTTGAGCCCTTATAACTTTTTTGTGCAATATCTGTTTTAATATTTTGTATTAGTGTTATTATGACTGTTACTGTACTTTTAAATGTATTTTTTATGTGTTTTCTGACCCTTTTATTTTTGAGAAAAAGTTAACCAGGGCTCTGAGGTTGCGATATCCGGACGCACGTTTACTTCAATTGCGCTCAAGCAATCGCATTTACTTTCAACTTGTAATGCGAGCGCTACATCAGACTCGCTCAAACATCCGCGATAAACCCGATATCCTTTGCTCGCAACTGTTTGCGTGCCACTCGTAATCTGGCCTAATGTAAGTACAGCAATGGGCTAGCACACACAATATTATATACACACACACATACATCTATATATATATATATATATATATATATATATATATATATATATATATATATATATATATATATATATATATATATATATATATATATATAAAAGAAGAACTGAGTGACTGAATGACTGACTCATCAACGCACGTTTAACCTAGGAACGTAAAATGTGGAAGTTATGTTGTTTTTTATGATGTAGGCAACTACTAAGGAAGTATTTGTGGAAATTACGTCCCTAAGTGGGTGAAAAAGGGAGGTGAATTATTTTATGAGGATGCCTATATCTCAAAATCTGAAGATGTTAAAGACGTGCAAATTGGTATTTAGATTCTCCTTGAAAAATAGAGAAATATGTGTTTTACTATTTCCCAAAAATCCACTTAAGGGGGGTCAAAAGGGGGGGCTTATTTATGAGGATAGCTATATCTCAAAAACCGAAGTTGAGCTTGACTCCATCCTCAACCCGAAAAGGCCCCACAAGCTCATCTTTGATGATACCAGCCCAAACCAGTACTCCACCTCCACCTTGCTGGCGTCTGAGTCGGACTGGAGCTCTCTGCCCTTTACCAATCCAGCCACGGGCCCATCCATCTGGCCCATCAAGACTCACTCTCATTTCATTTCGTTTTTTATGATGTAGGCAACTACTAAGGAAGTATTTGTGGAAATTACGTCCCTAAGTGGGTGAAAAAGGGAGGTGAATTATTTTATGAGGATGCCTATATCTCAAAATCTGAAGATGTTAAAGACGTGCAAATTGGTATTTAGATTCTCCTTGAAAAATAGAGAAATATGTGTTTTACTATTTCCCAAAAATCCACTTAAGGGGGGTCAAAAGGGGGGGCTTATTTATGAGGATAGCTATATCTCAAAAACCGAAGATGTTACAGACGTGAAAATTGGTATTTAGATTCTCCTTTAAAAATAAACAAACATATTTTACCATTTTCCAAAATCCACTTGGAGTGGTCAAAATGGGGTTCTTATTTATGTGGATACCTATATCTCAAAAACCAAAGATGCCAAATGGGCACAAATGTGAGGGCAAACGTCATTGCAAGTGGTCCCATTTTTCACTATTTTTTTACTAATTACAAAATAAACGCGAGCAAAGCCACGGGCAACAGCTAGTATATATATATATATATATATATATATATATATATATATATATATATATATATATATATATTGTTGCTGTATATATATATATATATATATATATATATATACATACATATATATTATATTGTGTGTGTGTGTGTGTATATATACTATATATATATATGGTTAGTGTTTGGCTGAAGCCATTTATTATCAATCAACTGTGTTTACTCTTTTTAAATCATAATGACAACAGAAACTACCCAAATGACCCAGATCAAAAGTTTACATACCCTGGTGATTTTGGCCTTATTACATGCACACAAGTTGACACAAAGGGGTTTGAATGGCTATTAAAGATAACCATCCTCACCTGTGATCTGCTTGTAATTAGTGTGTGTGTATAAAAGGTCAATGAGTTTCTGGACTCCTGACAGACCCTTGCATCTTTCATCCAGTGCTGCACTGACGATGCACAATGACTCAGAATCCAGAAACGTCAGTGCAGCACTGGATGGAAGATGCAAGGGTCTGTCAGGAGTCCAGAAACTCATTGACTTTTTATACACACACACTATTTACAATCAAACAGATCACAGGTGAGGATGGTTACCTTTAATAGCCATTCAAACCCCTTTGTGTCAACTTGTGTGCATGTTATCAGGCCAAAATCACCAGGGTTTGTAAACTTTTGATCAGGGTAATTTGGGTAGTTTCTGTTCTCATTATGATTTAAAAAGAGTAAACACAGTTGATTGATAATAAATGGCTTCAGCCAAACACTAACCATGAGTGAAAGAAAAGTATTTGTGTTATCATTCATATTATCTGAAAAATGTCCAAGAAATCATAAATTCTGCCAGGGTATGTAAACTTATGAGCACAACTGTATATGTATACAGTATATATATATATATATATATTACAAAAAAAGAGGATATGAATTCAGGACTACAGTCCCCAATTCACCCTATAGCGCAATTATACAGATATACGACCGCCCTGAAGTTACTACAGGACCTCTATATATTTCACACTAGCCAAAGGTACCTAGCAGCCTAGTCTCAGAGAAAAAGAAGCGTCCCTAAACACTTCCAATACTAAAAACATAAAACAAAGAATATGAGATGGCGCAAGAAATCAGCTAGTATATATACATTAATGTAATAATAGATACAAGATCACAAAAGTGCCAGAGAAGAGAGGAATATACCTCCAAACATATAACTCTAAGCACTATAGTAAGAAAGAAAAACAAAAGGGGGCATCAAGAATCAATATCACAGTACGTGGATATTAAAGAGCGTGGATATTAAATAAATATAAAAACCATAAAACAATAAAACAATAAAACAATAAAATATGTGGGTATCACAGTTCCAGAAGTAGAAAAAATGCACAGAATCAGAAGTTCTTCTTCACAGTGTCCCCTATCAGATGTGCACTTACTTCTATGACCCTCAATCAAATGAGGTAAGGATGTAGCAGAATTCACAAATGGGCTAGGCGCCTCCTGTAGTATGGATCAGGTGAGTAGTCGTGGATCACTAGTCATATGCTGAATCTTGTCACAGAAATTATAACCAAGCTCCGTATGGATTCTCCCAGGTCCAATGCTTTATATATAGGCAGAAGACTCTCAGCTCCGGTAACTCATTGTTTTATTAAAGAATAATGTGACACATGTAACTACTGTCTGAGTCTCTCTCAGTCCCTCCCTGGCTGGCTGCTGCTTCTTTGTAGTGTAGTAGATTATATTTATTATGATGACTTTCAGGCAGTGGCACACACTGTAGTCCTTAAAGCGTTACCTCCCTTCATGCGTTTCTCTGTGCTCCATGTGTGAAATACTCCTGAATCAGCTTTGAATTGTCTCACTACTTATCCATCAGGTGTAACAATTTTCTCAGGTCATTCAAATATTCATTTGAATACCCTGCCACTGTATACCCTTTTATCCACTCATCATAAACAACTGCTGTGTTGTTTTTTATCTTTGTTTTTAATAAATAGCTACATTTTATTCTAAATGCACTCTGAGTGGAGTTCTTTTCCTACCTTCTGCCTTTGCTGATTGCTCACTGGGACCTACACCCCTGCACAACCAAGAATCTACATCTAGGGTGAGCTGCTACACCTGTCATAAAGTTACAGCCTGCCTCTACCAGCACATAAGTGTGCTACAGGAGTATGTGAGTACCCATCTGTATCATCTAAGAGATATTGCCGGTTATACCTTTAATGGTCTGCACATGTAGTGCTTTCTTTGTTTGTATTTTAATCTCTCAACAGCTACACAGTTTTTCCTGGAGGGTGAGCTGTTACACCTATCTGAAATTGCAGCTTGTCTCTACCAGCACATAGGTGTGCTTCAATAGTATGTGAGTACTCATTTGGCTCCATTCTGTTTGTTCTGTATCATACCATCTGATTATACCACACATGAGGCGCCCCTCTGTCTTCTTGTACTTTTTAAACAAATGTTCGTATGACCTAATCTTGCTAGTTGTGGAAGAATCAAACAGATTGCACAATTTGAATAAAATAGAGATCAGTGATCTCAAGCAACAAAGCTACCAGGTACTAATTAATGACACTAGCGAGAACTGGGTTAAGAAATTGGAGACACAAGTTAACAAATACCGGAATGTGGTTGAAACTGACTATCGTGAGAAAAAAATCTATAGATGGCTGTATGGCAGGGATGAATCAAATCCCCAATCTAGACGTAGGAGACAGATAAAAGCTAAACGTAATTTTGATACTGTTGACAGCAGTGGGGCTGAGTCCTCAGAAGGAGAGACTGCTACACCGAGTGGTACAAACAGTATGGAACGCCCTTTAGGGTGTATCACTACGAGGTCAGCCAACAAACCCCCTTTACCAAAAAGAAACGAGGCAGGAGAACTGTCAGAAGGATAGGGGACAAGGAAAAAGCCCCAGAAAAAGAAATAGACATAGTGTACAATCTAAGTGATCGTCCTTTAAGTGATAGTGAAAGGAGTTTGCTGAACAAGGGTCTGTCCTTTGCCCCTACGCCCAAGATTGATAAATTTCAATTAAATATTGATATGTATAAATTGCAAAGGCAATTACGAATTAGGGATTTTTTTAAGGACAAAGAACAGACCACTGTCAGCAAATTTAAAGCACCAAGTAAATTTGATCCAGCTAACCATAATCCTTCCATAAAAAG
>NC_069505.1:272368624-272381124 GCF_027579735.1 Bombina bombina
ATAAGTATTTGGTCAATATCAAAAGTTCATCTCAATACTTTGTTATATATCCTTTGTTGGCAATGACAGAGGTCAAACGTTTTCTGTAAGTCTTCACAAGGTTGTCACACACTGTTGCTGGTATGTTGGCCCATTCCTGCATGCAGATCTCCTCTAGAGCAGTGATGTTTTGGGGCTGTCGCTGGGCAACACAGACTTTCAACTCCCTCCAAAGGTTTTCTATGGGGTTGAGATGACTGACTAGGCCACTCCAGGACCTTGAAATGCATCTTACGAAGCCACTCCTTCGTTGCCCGGGCGGTATGTTTGGGATCATTGTCATGCTGAAAGACCCAGCCACGTTTCATCTTCAATGCCCTTGCTGATGGAAGGAGGTTTGCACTCAAAATCTCACGATACATGGCCCCATTCATTCTTTCATGTACATGGATCAGTTGTCCTGTTCCTTTTGCAGAGAAACAGCCCCAAAGCATGATGTTGCCAACCCTATGTTTCACAGTAGGTATGGTGTTCTCTCTCCTCCAAACACGACAAGTTGTGTTTCTACCAAACAGTTCTACTTTGGTTTCATCTGACCAAATGACATTCTCCCAACCTGCTTCTGGTTCATCCAAATGCTCTCTATCATACTTCAGACGGGCTCGACATGTACTGGCTTAAGCAGGGGGACATGTCTGGCACTGCAGGATCTGAGTCCCTGGCGGCGTAGTGTGTTACTGATGGTAGCCTTTGTTACGTTGGTCCCAGCTCTCTGCAGGTCATTCACTAGGTCCCCCCGTGTGGTTCTGGGATGTTTGCTCACTGTCCTTGTGATCATTTTGACCCAACGGGGTGAGATCTTGCATGGAGCCCCAGATCGAGGGAGATTATCAGTGGTCTTGCATGTCTTCCATTTTCTAATTATTGCTCCCACAGTTGATTTCTTCACACCAAGCTGCTTGCCTATTGCAGATTCAGTCTTCCCAGTCTGGTGCAGGTCTACAATTTTGTTTCTGGTGTCCTTCGACAGCTCTTTGGTATTCACCATAGTGGAGTTTGGAGTGTGACTGTTTGAGGTTGTGGACAGGTGTCTTTTATACTGATAATAAGTTCAAACAGGTACCATTAATACAGGTAATGAGTGGAGGACAGAGGAGCCTATTAAAGAAGAAGATACAGGTCTGTGAGAGCCAGAAATCTTGCTTGTTTGTAGGTGACCAAATACTTATTTTCCACCATAACAGGCAAATAAATTCTTTCCAAATCAGACAATTTCATTGTCTGGATTTGTTTCCACATTTTGTCTCTCATAGTTGAGGTATACCTATGATGAAAATTACAGGCCTCTCTCATCTTCTTAAGTGGGAGAACTTACACAATTGGTGGCTGACTAAATACTGTTTTGCCCCACTGTATATATATATTACGTGTGTGTGTGTAAATATATATTATGTGTGTGTGTGTGTATATATATATATATCAGGGGCTTTTAAGGCATAGGCCAACAAGGCCGGTGCCTAGGGCAGCAGATTTTTAAGGGGCAGCAGAATTTTGAGTCCCTAGGGCCACTCTACTGAACTCAGGGCCAGGTGGCTAAATCAACCAATTACTTATGACTTAAATGGCTGGCCCAGCTATTGCTATCCTATGGGATTGTATGTGGGTGCGCATGATGTGGTGACAGTGGAGGCGGAGCTCACTTGCGCAGCCTGACCTGGACTGAGAGAGAATGCAGTATTCTTCCTGGCTCCACCATGTGATTGAGACTCACACAGACTACACAGTGCAGTGTGCACTACACCGTGACCACTGTGAAACAGCATATGCCTTTCTCCCTTCAATACATCTTCATTAAGCATTAAAATACTACTGACAAGCTATCATACAGTGAAGGATATTTTTTTCTGATATAAACACTTTAATAATCTGACTTGAAAAATAATGTCTTTATATATATATATATATATATATATATATATATATATATATATATATATATATATATATATATATATATATAATGTGTGTGTGTGTGTGACCAGAGTGAATTCAAGCCCTGGTGAACATCTACTTAAAAAGACATTTTTTTTTTTACACCCTGCCCCAAAAATATTATGTCTAAAAAAAGGTCTTAAACCTGGGGTGGGGGGTGGGGGCGGGCAGCAGAATTTTGAGTGCCTAGGGCAGCACAAAACCTAAATACGGGGGGGGCGGAGCTGACTGCCAGAGGGAGAGGACGTGTTGTATGAGAGCTCCTCTCTTTTTTGCCTAAAACTACTTAAAATCAAAGCTAAAAACTCATAACTACAAGATAAATAGTAGATTTCCTACTTCTAGGACAGTCTGAGACATCAGAAAGACCGAACTGAGGATTTCGTACAACTTTATCTGACTAGTGAACGGAGCTGGCGTGTTGCGCATTTTATTTTGCTTTCCGGAGCTGCTGATCTGTGTGAGCTCTTCACACCACTGAGGACTAGTTTTGTGACTCAACTTCACTCCGGAGGGTCGGGGCTCCGCTCCGGAGTGCTAGGACACCATCTACCTACAACCAGCATCGTGGCCACCAGAGGCTAGAGGTACTTCAGTTGCCGAATATTTAGGCGGCCACCCGCATCCTTGGCCTCGACTTACCGGATCAATCCACAGGCCCCAGTGTTAGCCGTTAACCGGAGATTTTGGCTGAGCTTGACGATCAGCGGCGACACAGTGCAGCCGCAAGTAAAGCCTGTTAGCCTGCAGGTGCGCCATTTCAGCTCTAGCGCGAACATCCGCCATTTTTCCACATCTCAGGCTGTCCGGGGGAGAAAAACCGAAAAATATATAACCGGCACTGGTCCAGAAAGATCAATAACTACTGATCCTTAGAACTACATGGAGGGTAAGACCTTTATATAACCACTGTATATTGGCCATATCAATAATCCTTGTGCTAAGCCTATTGTGCTACCTCATTAGACTTTGAGGCCTACAAGTGGCCGGCAGGGACAGCTATTTTCCTCACTGCCACCAGAATATATAAGAGGGACCTGAGCTTAACATTACAGCACGGCAACTTAAGGCTTTCATACTTTACCAATTACTACTAGAGGCTGTGCTTTAAGTGGTACTGACAGTGTATAATTTCATCAGTATTCCTATAAATTGAGGAGAAGAAAGTGCAGGCAGATTGGGGAGGCGTTCACTACAAGTTTATCTGCCGCATGTGGGATTCTATAACAGCAATAGGATTGTGAAATACACTGACAAGGACATACATATATCCTCTCTTTAGTGATACCTGTCACCACGGTTGATTTATACACAACAAAAAAGACTGTCTTTTGCATTTAAACTGCAGTATTCTATGTTATCAGGATTACACTGCAAAAAAGCTACAGAAATACACTGTGCATTAAGTGAAGACCTACAATCAAGCTCATATTTAAAGGGGTACCTCCTCATAATCGCTGAGGTCTATATAGTATATTAATAAAGGCAATAGTGGATCATATTCCCTGTGTTATTTACTACAGTTAATGATATAATAATATCTTCTACCAGATAACAAGGCTCTCTTCTCCCTTTCCTGTTGGCCCACGTGCCCACGGGTCATACCCACTCTCCTTTTCCCCTGCTGAGGGTCCGCTGTTACTGGTATATATTTGAAATTTTGATCTCTCTCCCCCCTTTCCCGCCGGTCCTTTTGCCTGCGGGTCATAACCCAAATACCTTGTCCCATATCGCCCTGCAGGGGCAACTCCCTGGGAGAGAGATTAGACACTTAGACGCAAGGCTGCGGACCTTCCTATGTTACCATAACAACTGAGACCCTGCTATCCACTTGCAGCATTCTCCTTTTTACTAAGAGGCTCTAAGACACATTAACATGTAAGCCCCTTAGCAACAGCCCTCGACCCCGCCAACCCATGAGCACCTAACCAACATACTAGAAGTAAACGGATTCCCACTAAAGCAAGAACAAAGAAAGTAAAACAGCTTAGGACCACATTTAGGAGCCCAGGCCCGTAATGTCTCAACTCCATAAAAGAAAGCAAAAACCACACGCCACCCCTAAAAGAACGGTCGTTGACCATTTCCAGCACCCGACCAGAATGACTCATACAAGGTCTGAGGACGATGGTTCTGATACTGGGAGCCTGTCAGACACCCAACCTGGCAAAACCTTAACAAAAAGAGTTTCCAGATTACCATCCATAGAAGGTGCCCCTAACAACCTGATGGACTCTATCACAACACTACTAGCATCCCACCATGATTCCCTGTCAAGAAAATTCGACAAATCCCATGCTGACCTTAAAAAGGATATAGGCAGCATTGGAGAGCGAACAGATGCGCTGGAGCGCAGGCAGGAAGACCTTGCTGTGGATCATACAAATCTTCTGAGTTACTCCCAATGCTTGGCTGGTCAAATAACAGACCTAGAACTAAAGTTAGCGGACCTGGAAGACAGGTCGCGCCGCAATAACATTCGAATTAAAGGTATCCCAGAGACTGTCCAACCACAAGATCTAGATGCTTACCTGCAAGACCTGTTCAAAGCAGCACTGGGCGCTGATCTGGGCAATGAAACCCTAATTGACAGAGCACATAGAGCGGTCAGACCTAGATCTGCAGATGAGGGGAAGCCCCGTGATGTAATAGCCAAGCTTCACTACTACACATTCCGAGAAAAGATCATCCGAGTTCTTGCAAGAGAAAAGTCATTACCAGATAAATATGCTGATCTGCAGATTTACCCTGACCTCTCCCCACACACGCTCCAAATTCGTAGGCACTACCATCCGTATACCAAGATTCTCAGAGATAAAGGCCTTAAATATAGATGGGGCTATCCAGTTCGACTGTTCATCACCAAAGACAGCCAACAATTCCTCGCCACGACGCCACAACAGGCCAGAGAACTTTTGCTGAAATGCGAACTGCTCCCACGGGACTCGGGGGACCGTGATCCTGGCTCTGCTGAGAACAGCGGACTTAGGGCCTCTGCACCAACCTGGAGACCGCTGCCACAACGGCCGGCACCCACTTCCAAAAGACCCCTAGACTCAAGGGATTTATCCTTAGCTGAAGATACATAGGGAATCCGTTTACAGCTTTATTAATACAGTTTTACATTGATCCAGAGACTTTTGTGGGCTTCTCCCACGCACGCTTTTCAAAAGGAACCTAAGGCCACAGATGAAGATGGGTGAGACATCCAGATTTCATACTAATTTGAACTATGTACTTTCATACTTCCATAGTTTTGTAGCTGAAATGATAACCTCACTGGGTGCTATGTTCTAAATACAAGTTGTACTTGATCTCCCTGTTAACGTTCTAACCATAGAACACTCAATATACACAATATATGCATTGATAGTACCTAGTATAATCAGACATGATTACCCCTATGTTTATTGCTGGTTGAATGAAGGATAAACTGTAATGTCTCACCCTAGTTATGTTTTTTCTCTAAGTATGTTCCTCATATTACTCTGAAATGTTTGCTCTGACTACTTAACTGCAGGATACACCGATAGAGATCTGACCAGCTGACTCCACACTACATCTTCTGGCTTTCCTCCTGATCCTTATACCCTGCGAACCCACACCCGACTTGCCCCTAAGTGACAATATAATCACACCCGACTGTAGGTGACACTAGTTATAATATGACCATTAGAGGAAAGTAAGACCAGAGTATATAAGTTAATTAGAACCACAACCCCCGGCCTTACACAGAAGCAGCTCACTAACACAGACTTAGCTACCTATCACTTTCTCATCCCTGTAAGGCTGTCCACCCAACCAGAAAATCATATCCCCTCTTTGACTAAGACCTACACTATAAGCCAGGTACTTATACAGCCCTAATTGACAGATATCTAATACCTTTTATTAAGGAGTCACTTGGTCAGATGACAGAGCACATTCCCCCTCTGGTTTGATAGTTTGATTATATGTTCTTGTTTATTACTGTTTAACATGTTACATATCAATTTAAGCATGTTACGTTATATTTATGTTGTATTCTAAAAGCAATATTGTTATTGGTAACTCCAATCCCACAAAAGACAGCGCAATCTGTGAAGGCAAACAGATAGACTCCAATAGTGCAATATTGTATGTAAAAAAACAGCACTTTATTGACAAACACTTTAGCCAGAATACTCACAATATGCGAGATAAAAACATGCACAAAAAGGTATCTTTGTGTAGCGATATAGCCCGGTGATTGTGTGGTCAAAGGAAGCTTGGGAGAAAAGCAGCAGATTTTCCGGTCGGCGTGTGACGTCAACACCCGACAAACAGCTGATCGATGTTTTCCCTTAGTCCCAATACACACAGGCTTGCCGAGCTTGCAGAGCTTGTTGCCTCAACGCGTTTCTCGCCCCCTACTGGGCGCTTTCTCAAGAGGAATAGTGATCTACCGGACTGTCTCTTCCTTGTTAATTTATATCCAGTGCAACAGCACCATCTATCAAACTCTAAAACCCCCAGATAGCGATCACACAGGTAACCAGTCCCAATACTACTCACTGTAGTACGTAAAATGAAACAGGTAATGCTGATCCAAAAGGTGGTGGGGGGATCCCACGGACAAAACGCTGCACACTGACGCGTCCTTCTGCGCGTTTCACTCCTTACTCGCAGCACGGAGCTTCTTCCGGATCGCTATCTGGGGGTTTTAGAGTTTGATAGATGGTGCTGTTGCACTGGATATAAATTAACAAGGAAGAGACAGTCCGGTAGATCACTATTCCTCTTGAGAAAGCGCCCAGTAGGGGGCGAGAAACGCGTTGAGGCAACAAGCTCTGCAAGCTCGGCAAGCCTGTGTGTATTGGGACTAAGGGAAAACATCGATCAGCTGTTTGTCGGGTGTTGACGTCACACGCCGACCGGAAAATCTGCTGCTTTTCTCCCAAGCTTCCTTTGACCACACAATCACCGGGCTATATCGCTACACAAAGATACCTTTTTGTGCATGTTTTTATCTCGCATATTGTGAGTATTCTGGCTAAAGTGTTTGTCAATAAAGTGCTGTTTTTTTACATACAATATTGCACTATTGGAGTCTATCTGTTTGCCTTCACAGATTGCGCTGTCTTTTGTGGGATTGGAGTTACTGTGTATCAGCTGCAGGACAAGCAGTGTTTTTCAAGCAGCTGCAACTGCGTTTTCAAAAAGAATTCTCCAGACACCATCTTTCAGTATTAGTAAGACTGTTCTCAATTTGAGTTTATAACCTGTTTTGGACTTTTATTATTTTGGACTATTCGCTACCGATATAACACCTTTATTAAGTAATATTTAGATCCATATTTATTGCCATTTTTTGTGCTATTTTAGTGCTGTGTCCATTCTATTGCTATATATATCTTTAGTTAATATCTCCCATACACATATTCATATATTTGCTGAGTGACTGTTGCGCTGATTGTTTTTGGTGGTTTGTGTGCCAATATTGTTATTGGGTTTGGCGGAGGCAACGGCTGACCTCTGCACATCTCCGCCCCACAAAAATAGTTATGTCCCCCTGATAGACATCAGGAGAGACACTCATTGCGAAAGTGATTCTTTGACACTTTTTTTTTTCCCTCATCCTCTCATTACTCTTTCATAAGAGTAATATTCAGGACACCCGATTTCTTGACTATTGCAGACACCACAGCTTGACAGACAACCGTTCCAGGCTCCTCGATAGCAGCCCCCATATTCCCTTTACCTCCCATTCAGGTTGTACCCCTCCCTTTGTCCTTAACTGACCCTAGTAATGGCACCGATCAGAATAGCTACTCTCAATGCGCAGGGACTCAATTCCCCTACGAAGAGGAAACTCTTGCAAAATTATATCCGTACACACAAGATCCACATTCTGTTCCTCCAGGAGACACATTGGTCAGGAGAAACTAATACCATTAAGGGCACGCGACATTACCCTATCTGCGAAACCGCCTCTAATAACACAGGGAAGACACGAGGAGTGGCAATTCTGCTCAGTAGAGATTTAACCTACACACTAGAGCACATTGAGAAAGATCCAGAAGGTAGATTCCTCATACTAATCTGTAAACTTAATGGCATTCAATACACCCTAGCCTCAGTATACGCACCGAATACAAAGCAGATCCCCTTTGTAAGGCAGGTCCTAGCCAGGGTAGACCAACTAAAGAGAGGCCACCTAATCATTGGTGGGGACCTCAACATGGTATGGGACCCACATAGAGATAAGAGATCCACCCTCACCACCCACTTAGATAGAAATATCTCGTCAACCTCTAATGCCTTCAGAAAACTCATGTTCCAGCATTGTCTATACGATGCATGGAGGTGTCTAGCCCCTACTATTATAGATTTCACACACTATTCCAAAGCACACAATTCCTCTTCGAGGATCGACTTTGTTCTATGTGACTCCTGGTCATTAGATAAGATGACAAATCCGACTATTCAACCATGCACATGGTCAGACCACGACATGGTCTATTTAGACTTCTCTGAATTACAGACCTTGACTAGTAGACCCCCTTGGAAACTCCCCAATCAACTATTGACTGAGAGAGAGGTACCCTCACTTCTCAGGGAATTAACTGACTTTCTGACACACAATGACACAGGCTCCACTGCCCTAGACATGGTCTGGGCAGCCCTTAAGGCATTCTTGAGAGGATACTTCATCAAGACGTTAGCTCACCGTCGTAAGACAGGATACCAGTCCTTAGCCAAGCTCTATGGAGAGCTTTATTCTCTAGAGACTACTAACAAATCATGCCCCGAATCCCTATTAGCCCAACAGATAGGCCGCATTAGAGATGAAATTGCCAGAAGAGAAACCTTGCGAGTGCAGGACAGTTTACATAGACTTAAACAGCTATACTATTACAAAGGCAATAGGGCAGACAGGCTGTTAGCCAATAAACTCAGAAAGCGCACACAGCAGAGTAGGATAGCCTCTATCACAACTCAGAAGGGACCGGTCCACTCCCCCAAAGCAATAGGAGTAGCCTTCGCGGAATACTACTCCTCCCTCTATAACATTGCGTCAGCTGAGCTGAGGACTAAAGCCACTCCAGATGACATCCGTCAGTTCCTGGAGGGACTAGACCTACCTATGCTGACAGCTGATGCCAAGACCGCACTAGCAAAGCAGTTCACATTGAGGGAGGTCAGCATGGCCATAGCTGATTTAGCACCCCACAAAGCCCCGGGACCAGATGGCTTCACTGTCGCCTTCTATCAGACCCTTAGTCCCTCACTCTCTCCATTTTTGCTTCGTCTCTTCAATAGAGTGGCCCAACGCGGTGAGTTCCTTCCGGAATTTCTGGAGGCTAACATCACTACGATCCACAAAGAGGGCAAGGACCCATCGCTGTGCTCTAGCTATAGGCCCATCTCCCTCATAAATGTTGACGCCAAGATTTACGCCAAGATCCTCGCCAACAGACTGAGCACACACCTCCAGACACTAATACACTTAGACCAAGTAGGTTTTGTCCTCAATAGACAAGGCTCTGATAATACGAGCCGTCTCTTGAACATATACTCAGAGGTAGTGGATCTGGGCCTACCCATGCTCACTCTGTCACTCGACGCTGAAAAAGCGTTTGACAGAGTGAGATGGGATTATTTAACTCAGACCCTGATGGCATTTGGGATCCCTAATGCTTATATCAAAGCTACCATGGCACTTTACTCATCCCCCACAGCTGTGGTGAGGGGCTTGGGTTTCTGTTCCCCCACGATACGGATAACGAACGGGACAAGACAGGGGTGCCCCCTGTCCCCCCTACTGTTCGTGCTGGCAATCGAACCGCTAGGCGCAGCCATCAGGAAGTGCCCCGAAATACAGGGACTCCAGCTCCATGACACTATTCAGAAACTAGCTCTATTCGCGGACGACCTTACGGTCTTCCTTACGGAACCTCTAGATTCTCTCCCTCCATTGTTCCGCCTACTACAGAAATTTGGCGAACTCTCATATTACAAAATAAATGTTAGTAAAACTGAGGTGTACTCCCTCAACCTCCCTTTTGAAGAGGAACGCAGCATTCGGCTCCTTTATCCTTTCAACTGGTCCAGAAAGGGCATTAAACATCTAGGAATATTTCTATCTCATTCCAAACGGATCATTATAAGAGAAAACTATGAGAAATTACTGAGAGAGATCACACTCGAATTGAATACCAATAGGTATGGCGAGATCTCATGGTTTGGCAGAATAGCGGCTCTCAAAATGATGGTCTTACCCAGACTCACATACGCGTTCCGATGTATTCCCATCCCAATTCCGGTATCTTTGACCCGGAAGTTCCAGACTCTCTTTAATGCCTACACTTGGCACGACAAGAGACCACGAGTCGCAGCCCGCATACTGCAAGCTCCCATAGAGAGAGGAGGTGCTGGTCTCCCTAACGTGAGGAAATACCATGAGGCAGCAATGGTCACCCACGCCTCAGCGTGGGGTAATGACCTTCCAGAGACCAGATGGAAGGAGCTAGAACGGGCATCCTTGCCGGCACTGATGGAACTGGAGGACCTTCTGTGGTTACCTCCACATTGGCGGACAAAAATTTGCATTCCAAATAACATAGTTAAGGGGTGCCAGGAGACCTGGCTGAAATTGAGACATAACAGACTCATAGCCCCACACCCCTCACCCACACATTCTATCAGAGGCCTCCTTATGGGTTTGCCTGATATCCCTGCCAACTCATGGTCTACCACGGAAGTGATCTCTCTAGCAGACTTCTATGATAATAAGAAGCTAAAAACCCATACGGCCATGTTAGCCCTACCCTCTGTAACCCCGAGGTTTCATTTTACACTTCTACGCCTTCGAGAGTTAATGCGTTCTTGGGGCTTTTTAGAAGATGCGTTGAGAGACCCTACCCCATGGGAATTACGCTGGAAGGCCAATCTTCAACTCCACAAACCGCTCTCGGTACATTATCAGTGCCTACTGGGAGACCCTGTCCCCTCCAAAACTATCCACATGGAGGCATGGGAGAGAGATCTACAACTTAACTACCCACTGGAGGCTTGGGAGGAAGCAATTTGTATCACCAAAAAGGCCACCCATTGTGTCACCCTGTATGAGCTTTATTTTAAGATAATTACAAGATGGCATTTAGTACCTACTAAACTGCAGAGACTATACCCTGATCACTCTCCCATGTGCTGGCGAGAATGTGGAGAAAGGGGCACCCCAACACACATTTGGTGGTCATGCCCAAAACTGTCAGGTCTCTGGAAAAAGGTGGAAGCCCTATGTAAGGACCTTGAGCTGGTGGAAACAGTCAGCCCGGCCTTGGCGATTCTACATTTGGGAGTGGACCTGCTCCCTAGAGCTAAACGAAACCTACTAATATACATCCTCATCTCCACCAAACTACTTGTAGCCAGAAATTGGAAGAAAAGCCAACCCCCCAGATGGCAGGGAGTAGTAGACTGTATGAATTACATCAGAAGTATGGAAAATTATGTATACGGAGAACGCAAGACACTGACTGACTTCTGCTTTATCTGGGAACCATGGGACACTCTTATGTCCCATAATGTACGCAACTAGACTATCTGACATCTGACACTACCACCATACCTTTACAGCCATTCCCCCACATTCTGCTATACGAGGGAGCCGGATACGGGACACTCAAGGGAGCTAGTGACGGCATTACTATAACCTCTCTTGACCCCCACAAGATACGTGGTACAATGACCAAAACCCCCATACATGTACATCCTCACTGTGCCTGCAATATTCCCCTACTACATAGTCCTAACAATCCTATATGCTAACCCAAAAGCCGTCCCAGTTGTATATTCACTAAAAAGAGCCACTAGGCTCCATACTGTTTAGCAAGATCCTAACTGACGGCCTCTGTAAAAACGAGGTACGTATACCAATTGAGGCGGTAATACGCCCCATGTTATGTAGTTTATGTACTGTATTATACTGTTATTCACTTTGTTATGATGCATAAGCTGTATGCCTTGTGATTTACCTCAATAAAAACTATTTATTAAAAAAAAAAAAAAAAAAACTAAATACGCCCCTGATATATATATATATATATATATATATATATATATATATATATATATATATATATATATATATATTATGTGTGTGTGTGTATATATATATATATATATATATATATTACGTGTGTGTGTGTGTGTGTGTGTATATATATATATATATTATGTGTGTGTGTATATATATATATATATATATATATATTATGTGTGTGTGTGTGTATGTGTGTATATATATATATATATATATATATATAGTATGTGTGTGTGTGTATATATATATATATATATATATATATAAAACACGGAAGGGAACTGCACTCTCATACCGGACCGGGTACACATCCCATGACCCTGCAACATGCTCAGCCCTGGGTGCCACTGGCACTCACAGGAAGCTGTGCTGTCCCCAGAGCCACAAGCAGTTAACCCCAGACAGGTCTGGGTGCAAGAACCATAGGGAAAATTACAAAACAAATTAATACAACACACAGAGA
>NC_069505.1:272386124-272416124 GCF_027579735.1 Bombina bombina
AAATAATGGTGGCCACACAAAATATTGAAACTTTGGGCCCAATTTGGACATTTCCACTTAGGGGTGTACTCACTTTTGTTGCCAACGGTTTAGACATTAATGGGTGTGTTGAGTTATTTTGAGGGGACAGCAAATGTACACTGTTATACAGGCTGTACACTCACTACTTTACATTGTAGCAAAGTATCATTTCTTTAGTGTTGTCACATGAAAAGATATAAAAAAATATTTACAAAAATGTGAGGGGTGTACTCACCTTTGTGAGATACTGTATGTTAACACGCCTGAGATTTTCTAACTTCGGCTTTTTGCACGTGCCCGAAAACATTTTCTTTTAATTTCTAATATGCGCGCTACCCAAGGTGTGCCAAAATCGAGTTAACATACGAGCGATAAATAGCACTCCACTTGTAATCTAGCACTAAGAAGCCACACCTCTTATTTTGACTTGGTTATATCAGCTCTGCAGATTCCCTGTTTATTTAGTTGAAGAAACAACATTCAAATTCCCCTTGTGATTTTGATATCCTTTGTTGAAGAGCATACCTAGGTAAACTCAGGAGTCTGAAACACTATATGGCAGCAGTTTTGCAAGAATGCTTTTAACACATTTTACAAACACTGCTGCTATCTAGTGCTCTCAAGTGTATAACATTGTTAAAAAACAGGGTTCAGTCACATGCATGCTCCTGAGCCTGCATAAAATATGCTCTTCAACAAACAGGGCCGAAACTACAGGGGGTGCAGAGGTCGCAATTGCCCAGCTTCAGAATTTTTTTTTTTTTTACAATTAAAAAATGTTGACCTGCCACTGCCTGCACTGATATCATGTGAGTGTGACATGATGCTTCACTAGTGTCTCTGACTACAGGGGTTAGTGTTTCTGTTTTACCCATTGATGTTTATGTGTGTGTGTGTGTGTATTTATACGTGTATGTGTGTGTGTGTATGTTTGCGGAACCAGCAAATTACAGACCTTGCTACTACAGCATGGGGGGGCAGGGGGTAAACAGTGTCACTATAAAGTACCACTATATACAGAAGGGGGGGGGGCTGGACCATGTCACAGACTACTGTGGTCACTTTATAAAGTACTGGGGTGGATTGGGTCAGGCCAGCAATCTCACCGGCAAATTACAGACTGTGTCACTGACTCACTATATACAGTACTGGTGGGTTAAACAGTGTCACTATATACAGTAATAGGGGGTCAGACCATCTCACAGACTGTGGGCACAGGGTACCTCCTTTTGCAGACATGTAATCTGATTCAAATTTTTTTCTGTGTTAAATGTAAAAAAAAAAAAAAAAAAAAAAAAAAAAGAAGATATGTATCAAATTAACTTTTTTGGGGGGCGGTGGGGGGGCCGTTCTTAGATTCTTGCACCTGGGCCCTGTGGTTTCTAGTTACACCTCTGTCAACAAAGGATACCAATAGAATGAAGTGAAAAAACATTTTTAGAATTGTATGCCCCAACTTAATCAAACAATGCTTCTTAAAGCTCCCATTTTGATTTAAATTTCCTGGCTTTATGGTTCCGTCTCCCTAGTTGAAATATTAACCATTAAGCTGCTTTTCATTACTGAGTGCTCCATTAAAGGGACGCTAAAGTCACAATTAAACTTTCATGATTCAGATAGAGCATGCAGTTTTACAAGACTTTCCAATTTACTTCCAGTATGAAATTGTATGCAGTATTTTTATATGCACACTTTCTGAGGGACCTACTACTAAACATGTGCACGAGTTCAGTGTGTAAGTATAGGAGTTAGTGATTGGCTGACGGCTGTCACATGATACAGGGACCCAGCAAATTGAAGTATATTTTGAAATGTGTCATCAAAAAACTAGTGCTCATTTAAAATTCACAGTAAATGCTATTGAATTGTATTTTTATTATGCACTTGTTTATTATAAAATTATACTGTTTTAAATGTCCTTTAAAGGGACAGTCTACACCAGAATTGTTATTGTTTAAAAATATAGATAATCCCTTTATTACCCATTCCCCAATTTTGCATAACCAACACAGTTATACAAATATATGTTTTACCTCTGTGATTACCATGTATCTAAGCCTCTGCAGACTGCCCCCTTATTTCAGTGCTTTTGACAGACATGCAGTTTAACCAATCAATGCAGATTCCTAGATAACTCCACGGGAGTGAGCACAATGTTATCTATATGACACACATGAACTAGTACTGTCTAACTGTGAAAAACTTTTAAAATGTTTTGAACTAAGAGGCGGTTTTCAACGGTTTAGAAATCAGTTTGAGCCTACCTAGGTTTAGCTTTTCAAAAATACCACCAAGGGAACAAAGCAAATGTAATGATAAAAGTCAATTGAAAAGTTGTTTAAAACTGCATGCCCTATCTGAATCATGACAGTTTAGTTTTGACTAGACTGTCCCTTTAAGAGCAAAACCCCTTTTAACACTCACCTAATGCAATCAAAGATGAGACAGTTGCAACATAAAAAACACCTAAAATATTAAATGAAGTTCTCCTTGACAGCTTCTTGGCAATGGTATTACTTTTTACTCCAATGTTTATACAGTTTATATAGTGAGTCTGTTATATTTGTTACATAAGGGACATTAAAGTCACTATTATAAAAATGTACTTTGTTCTCCTAGTCTCTTTTGTTGAAAAGTATACCAGGTAGGCTCAGACGCAGCAATGCACCACTAGGAACTATATGGTGATTGTTGGCTACACACCTATCCCTTTTCTTATTGGCTCACCAGATGTTTTTAGCTAGCTCCCAGTAGTGCATTGCTGCTCTGAATCTGACTTTAAAGGGACAGTAAAGTCAAAATGAAATGTTTATGATGCATATAGAGCATGCAATTTAAAAACTTCCCCAATTACTTGTATAAGTACCCTGCTCTCTTTGTATCCGTACCATAGCTAGGTAGGCTCAGAAGCAGCAATGCACTACTGGGAGCTAGCGGTGATTGGGGCTGCATATATATATGTATCTTGTCATTGGCTCATCTGATGTGATCAGCACTGCTCCGGAGCCTACGCAGGTATTGTTTTCAACAAAGGATGCCAAGAGAATGAAGCAAATTTAGATAACAGTAAATTAGAAATGTATGCAAAATTAGAGCATGTTCTTTGGGCAGATTTATGTCCCTTTATTGGATATTCAAATGCAAAATTCAAATATTCTGACCTGTTACATAACATGGGTTTTATAAACACATAGCTTAAGTCCCACACAGTAGCCACAACACACCAACTAGCACTGCTGATTGGATCAGTGTCAGTTTCCGCTCAGTGCTCTGCGGGTCCCGACCAGGACTTTAACTATGTTTTTAACTCCTTTGTAAAATGTCTTGCACGAACAGTTTTGAGCATGCAATGTTAACAGTATACTGACCTTTAAAGCTACAAACAAACCTATTTTGCCATTTTATATTTTGGACTGAAGTAACTGTTATTAGAGGTAATAATGATATAATGCTTTGTTAATTAAAGGGTTACAATAATTATTGTGTTTTATTTCAAACATGCACTAGATTATCAGAGAAGAGCACTGAATCACCCACCAAATATATTTTAATAAATAGTGATGGCCAGGGCTTAAGTTTTCCTACGTTTTTTATATTTATGCGCGTTACACAGCGGCCAAAATTCAATAAAATGTCTCTCCAGCTGTACCAGTTATGTGTCTGTAAACAGCTGATTCACTAAATAATGGAGATACAAAGAGCTTTGGTGAATCATCTGTATAAATATAACATAGGAACTCCACATTTTTCTTTCATGATTCAGATAGAGCAGCACGTTTAAACAACTTTCTGATTTACCTCTATCATCACATTTTCTTTGTTCTCTTGTTATCTTTTGTTGAAAAGCAAGGTGATATGCTTAGGAGCCGGTCCATTTCTGGAGCACTATATGGCAGCAGTTTTGCAAGAATGTTATCCATTTGCAAAAGCACTAGATAGCAGCACTATTTCCTGCCAGGTAGTGCTCCAGATGCCTACCTAGGTATCTCTTCAACAAAGAATATAATGGGAATAAAGCAATCTGATAATAGAAGTAAATTGGAAACTTTTTTTTTTAAATGTTATGCTCTGTCTGAATCACAAAAGAACATTTTTGAGTTTCAAAACCCTTTATGTTTAAATCTTTTTTTTTTTTTTTTTTAGAACATACGGAAAAAATAAAACATGCCCACTTTGAATAATTGAAAGTACAGATTGTTTGAAGTAGGGTTGCACTGATACCATTTTTTTAAGACCGAGTACAAGTACCATACTTGTTTTCAAATACTCGCCGATACCAATTACCGCTACTTTTTTTTTATGTCATGTGACAGTTAACCAAGCACAATACAGACTAATTATTTAAGATTCCTTCTTTATAATTATGAATTATGAAGTAACTTAAAAGACATTATGAAATAATAAAACAGTTTTATTTGTCATAAAGTTCACAGAACATGTTTATAAATAAAAATATTACAATAAAATATATTAATAACAACAAATATAAAATCACAACCAACCAAAAGTGCAATACAGTAAAAAATAGAACAGTGCACTGTTTAATCATGGGGAACAACGCTATGGGCTAAATTACATTTGACTGGTAAGCTTTACCAATGCTCTCATTACATGTCCTACTCCATTAAAGGCTATGGAGTTGGAAATGTGAACAAAGCATTGATAAAGCTTGCCAATCAAATGTAATCTAAATCTAGTCCTATAATTGCAGGATGAGTGCTCATTGGAATTAACTTAATTTTTGCCATGAGTACTCTTCCTGCAATTATATAAGCTAACCTATGGATGTTCCTCAGAGTACAGTATGTTTTGAACATCATTGTGCAAGAGGAGAACTAGCAGTAAAAAGGCAATTTAGCAATTAGAATAATTTTTCAAAAGTTAGTGGCAAGTTCTTTTTAAGGAACAGAACAGAAGCCTCTCTGCATGTTCAGCTATAAGTCTGTTTTTGCAATCAGTAAGGAGATTTGACTCTAAGTGGAACAGTCTTTCACTTTCCACACTACTGCATGGGGCAGAAAGATATTTTTGGACCATTTTAGCCAGAGCTGGAAATCTCAGTTTATTAACTGACCAGTACTTCGGGGGTTTGTCTGAACGAGGTACAATGATCTCTCCTACAATAATACAAATAACAGCAATTTGTATTGGCAGAACAGTAGTAAACAATTTTTAGTTTAGTCTCCACTTCAGCTTAAAATGAAAAGGGAACATGCAGTTTGAAAAAACGCCATAAGATAGCATATGGGTAGAAAGTGGAGGTATCAGTTTAAGTATTGGTGCATTTGCACGAGTACAAGTACTCATGCAAATTCTTGGTATCAGTACCGATACCGATACTAGTATCAGTATCGGTGCAACCCTAGTTTGAAGTCCCCATTGTGAGTTTCATATCCCTTTAAATGTACTGTAAAATTATTTCCCTTTAATGTGTTTCCATTGACTTGTTATACCAGTTGCAGATTTTAAAATATATGGGTAATTAATCCTTTAAGTTTATTTTAGTGTGTGAGATAGACATGTCTGCTAATTGGAATCACCATCCAATACAATGGTCTGAGCTTGTAGGGAGAGCATATTATGACCTACTGTTTACTCAAAGATCAATAGTTAAAAATTAACATTTTAGTGTCTCTCAGTCACCCCACCCCACTTGGAGTGAAATTATATTTAAACCCTTTTTGTTTACATAGTTTTTCTATAAACATTACTTAAGCACTGAAAATTTCAGCATAAGTGGGAATGAAATGGACAAAATAAAAGTAAATGAGCTATTTATAAATAATTTGATACACTCCAGCAGGTAAAATGGATCAAAGGAAACACATTTGAGGAATAGAAAAAAAAATACAACAAACTGTCCCTTTAAGTATCCTTTTAAAAGGGGTGGGGGATCAGTTATTTTACCTTGAAGAGTTTCTTAGAGGACATTAAACACTAAACAAATGCTACATATAATAATAAAAATCAAATATTAGCCAGAGAATTATGAACTAACAGATGTATTTCTTAGTAATTGTTTCAACATTGAAGAAATAAATGTAAAGTTTTAGACATTATTAATTTAACGGGAACACACTGTTTTTAACCTCTGATTGCATGCCTGATACCTTATCTCCTCTACTGAGACCAGTTAGGGACAGTTATAAATTGGTTTTCACAGCGCTTAAAGGGACACTGAACCCAAATTTTTTCTTCCATGATTCAGATAGAGCATGCAATTTTAAGCAACTTTCTAAATTACTCCTATTATCAAATTTACTTCGTTTTCTTGCTATCTTTATTTGAAAAAGAAGGCATCTAAGCTTTTTGTTTGGTTCAGACTCTGGACAGCACATTTTTATTGGTGGATGAATTTATCCACTAATCAGCAAGGAAAACCCAGGTTGTTCACCAAAAATGGTCCGGCATCTAAACTTATATTCTTGCATTTCAGATAAAGATACCAAGAGAATGAAGAACATTTGATAATATGAGTAAATTAGAAAGTTGCTTAAAATTGCATGCTCTATCTGAATCACGAAAGAAAAAATTTGGTTTAATGTCCCTTTAAGGGAAAGCTTACAAACAGGTGTTGATTCAGTATTACATAAACACATATTTCTGACATCCTGTTTTCAATGGCGAAAATTATAAAATAAAGCAGACATATGCTGTGTATAATTTTACATTCATTTTCAACATGAGGATAACTCACTATTTTAGCTTTGCATTCAGTTACTTGTATAAGAGCACATTTTCATCCTTTTCAGAGTATATCTGTTAAAATTCCAAGAGATAATATATAAATAAGTAATGACATTGCGGTTTTAGGTTACGCAGCTGCAGCATTTCTACTGCAATATTCAAAAGCTTAAACAGACAGGCGTAGTCAGTTGATGTCATCTTGTCTTGGCGTGACCAGCCCAGCACAAACTGATTTGTTGACTCATTACAAACCCAGCGACAACTATTAACCAGTGTGTAATAGAACTGGAAGTTATATATATATATATATATATATATATATATATATATATATATATATATATATATATATATATATATGTGTGTGTGTGTGTGTGTGCGCGCGCGCATGTGTATGTATGTGTATATATATATATATATATATATATATATATATACACAGTGGGGCAAAAAAGGATTTAGTCAGCCACCAATCGTGCAAGTTCTCCCACTTAAGAAGATGAGAGAGGCCTGTCATTTTCATCATAGGTATACCTCAACTATGAGAGACAAAATGTGGAAACAAATCCAGACAATCACATTGTCTGATTTGGAAAGAATTTATTTGCCTATTATGGTGGAAAATAAGTATTTGGTCACCTACATACAAGCAAGATTTCTGGCTCTCAGACCTGTATCTTCTTCTTTAAGAGGCTCCTCTGTCCTCCACTCATTACCTGTATTAATGGCACCTGTTTGAACTTGTTATCAGTATAAAAGACACCTGTCCACAACCTCAAACAGTCACACTCCAAACTCCACTATGGTGAAGACCAAAGAGCTGTCGAAGGACACCAGAAACAAAATTGTAGACCTGCACCAGGCTGGGAAGACTGGATCTGCAATAGGCAAGCAGCTTGGTGTGAAGAAATCAACTGTGGGAGCAATAATTAGAAAATGGAAGACATACAAGACCACTGATAATCTCCCACGATCTGGGGCTCCACACAAGATCTCAAACCGTGGGGTCAAAATGATCACAAGAACGGTGAGCAAACATCCCAGAACCACACGGGGGGACCTAGTGAATGACCTGCAGAGAGCTGGAACCAACGTAACAAAGGCTACCATCAGTAACACACTATGCCGCCAGGGACTCAATTCCTGCAGTGCCAGATATATCCCCCTGCTTAAGCGGGTACATGTCCGGGCCCATCTGAAGTATGCTAGAGAGCATTTGGATGATCCAGAAGCGGATTGGGAGAATGTCATATAGTCAGATGAATCCAAAGTAGAACTGTTTGGTAGAAACACAACTCGTCGTGTTTGGAGGAGAGAGAATGCTGAGTTGCATCCAAAGAACACCATACCTTCTGTGAAGCATGGGGGTGGCAACATCATGCTTTGGGGCTGTTTCTCTGCAAAGGGAACAGGACGACTGATCTGTGTACATGAAAGAATGAATGGGGCCATGTATCATGAGATTTTGAGTGCAAATCTCCTTCCTTCAGCAAGGGCATTGAAGATGAAACTTTCAGCATGACAATGATCCCTAACACACAGCCCGGGCAACAATACTTTTTTGCCCCACTGTATATATATATATATATATATATATATATATATATATATATATATATATATATATATATATATATATATATATATATATATATATATATATATATATATATATATATATTCAGGGGCGAATATGTCTGCCGTGGATAAAAAATAGAGCCCCAAGACTAAAGAAAATCAGCACTCACATTTCTCAGCACTTTGCCCAATTTATAGGTTCATCACTTTACCTATTCACTACTCTATAAAACACATTCCTGTTTGCTTCTTACAACTGATATACATAATGTAGCTTTCTGTGTAAATGATTAACTTGTCTAGTGCATATTTTCACCCCCCCCCCCATATTTATTTTTTTAGCAGCAGAAGCCCAAACACCTGTGTTATCAACATTCCAGCTTTGTTTAGTTCTCTTCACTAGAAGCAGCAGCCCTGATGAGAAATTTGATAATCAAAGTGCAAATAATGTAGTGGTAAAGGGAAAACACTTTTATCTGAGATTTAGAAATGCAGAAGTTCTCAGGTGAATAAAAACATATATTACTTAACCTTAAAACTGTTTCAGAGGTGTAACTAGAACTCACTGGGCCCCAGGGAAAACTATTTGGCAGTGCCCCCCCCCCTCATTTCAACAGCACCCCTTCCAAAGCATAGCTAACTAAATATATATATATATATATATATATATATATATATATATATATATATATATATATATATATATATATATATATATATATATATATATATATATATATATATATATATATATATATATATATATATATATACAAAACATGGAAGGGAACTGCACTCTCATACCGGACCGGGTACACATCCCATGACCCTGCAACATGCTCAGCCCTGGGTGCCACTGGCACTCACAGGAAGCTGTGCTGTCCCCAGAGCCACAATCAGTTAACCCCAGACAGGTCTGGGTGCAAGAACCATAGGGAAAATTACAAAACAAATTAATACAACACACAGAGAAAACCCAGCACTCACTTACAAGCTCTCAGCTAAGATTTAAAAGCAAAAATGGAAAGGTTAATCACCGCATCTGGCCAAATGGGACAAGCTCAGGTACCACGTCAAGGTCCTTTCCAATACCTCAGACCCTAAAACAGCCACACAATGCAAACTTTCAAATCCAAACAAACTGAAAACAAGGGAAGGGTGCACAGGAATATGTAACCACCCTAGACATATACAAAACACGGAAGGGAACTGCACTCTCATACCGGACCGGGTACACATCCCATGACCCTGCAACATGCTCAGCCCTGGGTGCAAGAACCATAGGGAAAATTACAAAACAAATTAATACAACACACAGAGAAAACCCAGCACTCACTTACAAGCTCTCAGCTAAGATGTAAAAGCAATAATGCAAAGGTTAGTCACCGCATCTGGCCAAATGGGACAAGCTGCATGTTGCAGGGTCATGGGATGTGTACCCGGTCCGGTATGAGAGTGCAGTTCCCTTCCGTGTTTTGTATATGTCTAGGGTGGTTACATATTCCTGTGCACCCTTCCCTTGTTTTCAGTTTGTTTGGATTTGAAAGCTTGCATTGTGTGGCTGTTTTAGGGTCTCAGGTATTGGAAAGGACCGTGACGTGGTACCTGAGCTTGTCCCATTTGGCCAGAGGCCAGTTTATTTAATTTTAGCTAATTGTAGTTAATTTCATTTATTTAATGATAGTGTAGTATTAGGTGTATTTGTAACTTAGGTTAGGATTTATTTTACAGGTCATTTTGTAATTATTTTAACTAGGTAGCTATTAAATAGTTATTAACTATTTAATAGCTATTGTACCTAATTAAAATAAATACAAAATTGCCTGTAAAATAAAAATAAATCCTAAAATAGCTACAATGTAATTATTAATTATATTGTAGCTGTCTTACGTTTTTTTTTATAGGTAAGTATTTAGTTTTAAATAGGAATACTTTAGTTAATAATAGTAATATTATTTAGATTTATTTAAATAATAAAGTTAGGGGGGTGTTAGGGTTAGACTTAGGTTTAGGGGTTAATAACTTTATTATAGTGGCGGCGATGTTGGCGGCGGCAGATTAGGGGCTAATAGATTTAATAGGCGGTTTAGGGGTTAATACACTTTATTAGTTATTGTGGTGGGGGATTGCGGTTGACAGGTAGATAGACATTGCGCATGCGTTAGGTGTTAGGTTTTTTTTTGCAGGCATTTTAGGGAGTTACTGTGCTCCCATACTCAGTGCAAGGCCTGCTACGGCTGCATTTTATGGCGAGGTGAAAATGGAGTAAGATTTCTCCATTTTCTCCACGTAAGGCCTTGCGCTGGATATTGGATACCGAGTTACGACGCGGTCCCATGTTAGCCTATGGGAGTAAAAATTGCGAGCGACGGGTGAAATATACGGGTGAAATTATTAAATGTAATTTTTTTCAGTAATTTAGTGTTTGTTTGTTTTTGTACTATAGTTTATTTTAATAACAAACACTAAATTACTGAAAAAAATTACAAGAAGTTTAAATTAATTACACCTAATCTAAGCCCCCTAATATAATAAAAAAGCCCCCCAAAATAATAAAATGCCCCACCCTATACTAAATTACAAATAGCCCTTAAAAGGGCCTTTTGCAGGGCATTGCCCCAAAGTAATCAGCTCTTTTACCTGTAAAATAAAATTACAATACCCCCCAACATTACAACCCACCACCCACACACCACTACTCTAAAACCCACCCAATCCCCCCTTAAAAAAACCTAACACTACCCCATTGAAGATCACCCTACCTTGAGCAGTCTTCACCCAGCCGGGCACAAGTGGTCATCCGATCCGGGCAGAAGAGGACATCCAGACCGGCAGAAGTCTTCATCCTATCCGGGCAGAAGAGGACATCCGGACCAGCAGAAGGCTTCATCCAAGCGGAATCTTCTATCTTCTTCCATTCGACGAGGAGTGGCTCCATCTTGAAGACATCCGCCATGGGGCATCCTTCCAGCACGACGGACTAACGACGAATGACGGTTCCTTTAAATGACGTCATCCAAGATAGCGTCCCTCGAATTCCGATTGGCTGATAGGATTCTATCAGCCAATCGAAATTAAGGTAGGAAAAATCTGATTGGCTGATCCAATCAGCCAATCGGATTGACCTCGCATTCTATTGGCTGTTCTGTATACGCGCCCCTGTACGCCTCAGCTCGCCTGTTGCGGGGCGAAAATACCCGCAGGTATTCGGCACTGCACACAAGCGCAATTTTGCGCTCACGTGCAATCCTGCCCCCTGCCCGTGCACAGCCAATCATGCGCGGGCAGGAGCTGTCAATCTCCTCGGTCTGACTAGACCGAGGAGATTGAATTTCGCCACATTAGAGGTGGCGAAGAGGCTAGGGAAGCGGCGGTCTGGTGAACGCTGCTTGATAAATGACGGCGAGCAAGTTCTTGTGAGAACTTGCAGCCGTAGGGCGTTAATAAATAATTGAAGTTCAATCCGATTGGCTGATTGGATCAGCCAATAGAATTGACCTCGCATTCTATTGGCAGATCCAATCAGCCAATCGGATTGAACTTCAATCCGATTGGCTGATTAAATCAACCAATCGGATTTTTCCTACTTTAATTCCGATTGGCTGATAGAATCCTATCAGCCAATCGTAATTCGAGGGACGCCATCTTGGATGACGTCATTTAAAGGAACCGTCATTCGTCATTAGTCCGTTGTGCTGGAAGGATGCTCCGCGCTGGATGTCTTCAAGAGGGAGCTCCTCATCGGATGGAAGAAGATAGAAGATGCCGCTTGGATGAAGCCTTCTGCCGGTCCGGATGTCCTCTTCTGCCCGTATAGGATGAAGACTTCTGCCCGGATCGGATGACCACTTGTGCCCGGCTGGGTGAAGACGGCTCAAGGTAGGGTGATCTTCAATGGGGTAGTGTTAGGTTTTTTTTAAGGGGTGTGTGGGTGGTGGGTTGTAATGTTGGGGGGGTATTGTAATTTTTTTTTACAGGTAAAAGAGCTGATTACTTTGGGGCAATGCCCCGCAAAAGGCCCTTTTAAGGGCTATTTGTAATTTAGTATAGGGTAGGGCATTTTATTATTTTGGGGGGCTTTTTATTTTATTAGGGGGCTTAGATTAGGTGTAATTAGTTTAAACTTCTTGTAAAAAAAATTTCTGTCATTTAGTGTTTTTTTGTACTATAGTTTATTATTATATTATATAGTTAATTGTATTTAATTTTAGCTACTTGTAGTTAATTAATTTAATTTATTTAATGATAGTGTAGTGTTAGGTGTATTTGTAACTTAGGTTAGGATTTATTTTACAGGTAATTTTGTAATTATTTTAACTAGGTAGCTATTAAATAGTTATTAACTATTTAATAGCTATTGTACCTAGTTAAAATAAATACAAAGTTGCCTGTAAAATAAAAATAAATCCTAAAATAGCTACAATGTAATTATTAATTATATTGTAGCTATCTTAGGGTTTATTTTATAGGTAAGTATTAAGTTTTAAAAAGGAATACTTTAGTTAATAATAGTAATATTATTTAGATTTATTTAAATAATAATTAAGTTAGGGGGGTGTTAGGGGTAGACTTAGGTTTAGGGGTTAATAACTTTATTATAGTGGCGGAGGGAGATTAGGGGTTAATAGATTTAATAGGCTATGTGGGCTATGGTGGTTTAGGGGATAATACTAGAATAGGTTTATTGCGGTGTGGGCTATGGCGGTTTAGTGGTTAATAATTTAGTTATTACTTGCGGTGTGGGCTATGGCGGTTTAGGAGTTAATAATTTAGTTATTACTTGTGGTGTGGGCTATGGCGGTTTAGGGGTTAATAATTTAGTTATTACTTGCGGTGTGGGCTATGGCGGTTTAGGGGTTACTAATTTAGTTATTACTTGCGGTGTGGGCTATGGCGGTTTAGGGGTTAATACATGTATTATTAGGAGTGAGAGGGGGGATTGCGGATATAGGGGTATAAGTGTCGGGCTTATTTTTGGGAGGCGTGTTAAGACAGTTACGGGAGATTTAAAATTTTAGTTAGTTTTCTTAGGCGCCAGCAGTTTCTAAAGTGCCGTAAGTCACTGGCGACTCCAGAAATTTGTACTTACGCTCATTTCTGGACATCGCTAGTTTATCAGACTTACCGCACTTTAGGAACTGCCGGCGGGGTATATGTAATACCCCGATGTGCGAGGTGAAATTACGGGCAGCGTGGGTTCCCTCGATTGCGCTGAAACCTACGCCGTATATCGGATCTCACCCTTGAAGTTTACCAAAAGAACAATAAACATAGATACAGCCATAAAAGGAATTGTGTGTGTGTGTGGGGGGGGGAGATAGAGCTTTACAATCCAGAAACTAAAAAGAAAAAGGTTAATGGCGAGGCACTGCAGTATAAATTTGCAGGTAAAGTAATTAAAGTACATATTATTATATTTTGTCTCTATCCCAACTTGTTTTATGTCCCTTTAAGCTTAAAATCATTCAGAACTAGAGTTAACGATGCTACACTGAGGGGACACACAGTTCTAGTATCTGATAGCCAATGTGTGTATGAGGCTGGCTGTGCGGCTGCAGGTCAGGGGTCTGATCTGATGTAAATGCATAACAGAGAGGTGTTGCAGGGTCAGAGGTCTGATCTGATGTGAATATGTTCCAGAGAGGTGCTACAGGATTAGGGCCAGGACCGTCTTTAACACAGGGCAAAAGGGGCAGCTGCCCTGGGCCCAGTCTTTGTTGAGGGGCCCAAGAGTCATTTAAAAAAATATATATATATATATATATATATTTATTTATTTTTAGTTCATGCCAGACTGCTGATGTAATGTGACATGGGACACACACACAGTCAGTGCTAATATTGTCACAGTCAAAAGTTCTCTGCTTATATTTATTTGTGAGAAACTGTGCCAGACCGTGCCTATGACATGTGACATTCCAAGCTAGTGCCATGTGCTGTTTTAGATGTGCACTGTGCAGCACTGGATGCTAAGCCCTAACTATGCATCCAGTCAATCCAACTGCATCAGAAAGCTGGAGTGGGAGGCACGTGAGGATTTGAGCATCTGTGCAGCTGCACACACTCCTCTCTTCAGTCTTGAGGCTGTGTGACTCGTCTGTATCCATGCAGCCTTGGGCAGACAGCATCCAGTCTGCTGGTCCCTTTAGCCCTGCTCTTTCTGCTGTGGCTCTAAGATCAACTAACTGAAGTTTGTTAGGAAAACAGTGCTTTGTAGAAAGGTGTCAGTGGGAAGAATAAGTGAGTGTACACATGCCCCTCCCCCATGCAGCATTGTCTACTGCAGGATGAGAGGGAACTTGTTCCTAGCAAAGTAGTGACATGTGCTGCTGTGGCTGATGTATAGTGTCATGCTGATACTTCACACATTAAGGTAAGGTTTATTTTTATAGTTTTTATTTCTCTCTGTTTCAGATTTTACAGCTTCCCATAGTAGTTCTACTGTTTCAGTCAGTAAACTTATATCTGTCTGCACCTCTATGCTTCCGCCTCAGTCTTTACCTTGCTTTGCTCCTGTTGGCTGCCCTAAATCTCTTTAACCAGCTAACCTCACACCAGAATCACATTCAAAAGCATATTAAATTAATCCAGAGTGGAGGAATTTATATATATATTTACTTATTAGTACTGCTTAGGTACAGTTTCACATATTGCAAATTTTGGATGATCCACTGCTGGGCTAATAATTTAAAAAAATATATAAAATAAATTGATTTAGTTGTTTTTTGGGATGTTGGGGTAGAGAGTGAAATTGAAATTGCATGGGTGGGGGGCCCAAGAAAATATTTGCCAAGGGTCCAGTCAGTATTAAAGATGGCCCTGGTTAGGGCTCTGATCTGATCTATGTGACTAAGAGATGTGCTACAGGGTCAGGGCTCTGATCTGATCTATGTGACTAAGAGATCTGCTACAGGGTCAGGGCTCTGATCTGATCTATGTGACTACTATGTGTACTCTTAGGAGAAAAAAACAAATCTACAAGGAAAGTAGCAAAATATGTAGCAGACTTTCACATGACCAGAACCACCAATCAGATTAAATGAACTGTTACCATATTTACCCACTATACTCCTACTTTATTAATTGTTATTGATCTGTTTTATTGTAACATATTACTTTGGCAACACATGTAATAATGTCATGCTAATAAAGTATTCTTGACTTGACTAAAAGATGTGCTGCAGGATCAGAGCTCTGATCTGATCTATGTGACTAAGATGTGCTACAGGGTCATCACTCTGATCTAATCTATGTAACTAAGAGATGTGCTGCAGGATCAGAGGTCTGATCTGATGTATGTGACTAAGAGATGTGCTGCAGGATCAGAGGTCTGATCTGATGTATGTGACTAAGAGATGTGCTGCAGGATCAGAGGTCTGATCTGATGTATGTGACTAAGAGATGTGCTGCAGGATCAGAGGTCTGATCTGATGTATGTGACTAAGAGATGTGCTGCAGGATCAGAGGTCTGATCTGATGTATGTGACTAAGAGATGTGCTGCAGGATCAGAGGTCTGATCTGATGTATGTGACTAAGAGATGTGCTGCAGGATAAGAGATTGGATCTGATGTATGTGACTAAGAGGTGTGCTGCAGGATCAGAGGTCTGATCTGATGTATGTGACTAAGAGATGTGCTGCAGGATCAGAGGTCTGATCTGATGTATGTGACTAAGAGGTGTGCTGCAGGATCAGAGGTCTGATCTGATCTATGTGACTAAGAGATGTGCTGCAGGATAAGAGATCAGATCTGATGTATGTGACTAAGAGGTGTGCTGCAGGATCAGAGGTCTGATCTGATGTATGTGACTAAGAGGTGTGCTGCAGGATCAGTGGTCTGATCTGATCTATGTGACTAAGAGATGTGCTGCAGGATAAGAGGTTGGATATGATGTATGTGACTAAGAGATGTGCAGCAGGATGAGAGGTCTGATCTGATGTATTTGACTAAGAGGTGTGCTGCAGGATCAGAGGTCTGATCTGATATATGTGACTAAGAGATGTGCTGCAGGATAAGAGGTCGGATCCGATGTATGTGACTAAGATATGTGCAGCAGGATGAGAGGTCTGATCTGATGTATGTGACTAAGAGATGTGCTGCAGGATAAGAGGTCGGATCTGATGTATGTGACTAAGAGGTGTGCTGCAGGATCAGAGGTCTGATCTGATGTATGTGACTAAGAGATGTGCTGCAGGATGAGAGGTCTGATCTGATGTATGTGACTAAGAGGTGTGCTGCAGGATCAGAGGTCTGATCTGATCTATGTGACTAAGGGCTGCAGGGTGAGGGGTCTAACCTAATGTGGGAATATGACAGGCAGAGGGGCTGCAGGGCATAGAGTTATATGGGTTTGTAGTTTGGAGAGACACTGTAGGACCAGGGTCTAATCTAATGTATACAGATGACAAAGGGGTTTCAGCATCATAAGTCTTTTCTAATGTTCTTTCTTTGTTTAATTTATTTTCCTTCATTGTCTTTTCATTCTTTCATTATAAAAAGAGGCTGCCATTCTTGATTTAGAACCTAAAAATTAAACCAAAATTATTATATTTTTATCATTTATATATTTTCTATAAACGTGACCAGGGCCGCCATCCGGGGGTGACAGGGGTGACTACTGTCAGGGGCCCAATGGCCTAGGGGGGCCCCATGAGGCAAGAACTAAAAAAAATAATAAAAAATAATAATTTTGACAGCCACCAGTGGGTACTACAGCAGAGTGCTAATTGAGCATGGGAAATGTTATTACAAGGAGTAAAGTATTAGCATTTGAGTGTGTGCACTAAACCACTATGCACAGTGTGAGACAGACTTGGCACTTTGTTTGTAGAGTGTGTGCCTGAGTCAGACGGCTGATCACTTTCATTTGCAGAGGAATTAGGAATTACTTAGCAAATGTTTTTTATTTCTTTGTGCAATTTAAGATTGTAACTTCAGTGTGGTAGTAGTTGTATGGTGGGGCCAGGGGTCCATAAAGACACATTTTTTTAGCAACAGTGTATTTATGATTATTTGACAATTCTGTAGAAATTCTATATTTAAAACCATGCAGAAATGTTTCCTCCTCAATACACAAATGTTATATATTACATTCCAGTTTACTGCCCGTTTATGCAAGGACTTTCCAGATACAAGGAGGCATTTTATTTAAGATTTTTACATCTGCATAACATGTTATACTCTCAGACTAAGATTGCTCAGTGTTGGAAATGAGACAGGTTAACTTAAAACTGTTCAGTTTACTCTACAGCTGACAATTTTGAAATGCTTACCAACAAGCTTAAATCCTGCATTTAACCAGATCTAATGGTATGAGTACCACAGCTTATGGTTCCCCCAAGACCATATAGAGTACAGCATTTTCAAAATTAACTAGCTGACAGATGGGAACATTTGTACACTATATTTGAAGTGGTGCTTTTGGTTGGGGAAAATGGAGAACATATCAAACAAACATATGTCAACCTTTTAAAAGTACTTTTCTTCATCTAGCCATCTACACAGATCATTAATGTACAATTTTGAATTCACAGAATTGCACATTTACAAATATGATTCTTTAAAAAGTGATCTCTTAATTTCTGCATTTTTTTTATCATGCATGTCAAACACTGTTGATTTAGGGGATGCAAGGTGCATAAATGTTTCCTCCTGTGAGTGTTTCTGTGGGTGTCTGTGTTTATGTCTTTGTGCTTTGGTTTGTGTCTCTATGAGTGTGTATGTATTTTTTTGCTGTTGGTATCTCTGTGAGGGTGGGTGTGTATGTCTTTGTGCATTTTCTGTGGATGTCTGTGAGGGTGTGTGCATATGTCTTTGAGCTTTTTCTATGGGTGTCTCTGTGAGGGTGAGCGTGTGTTTGTCTTTGTGTATTTTCTCTGCATGCCTCTGTGAGGGTGGGTGTGTATGTCTGTGTTTTCTGTGGATGTCTCTGTGAGGGTGTGTGTGTGTGTGTATGTATGTCTGTGTTTTCTGTGGATGTCTCTGTGAGGGTGTGTATTTTCTGCGGGTGTCTCTGTGAGGGTGTGTGTATGTCTTTGTGTGTTTTCTGTGGATGTCTCAGTGAGGGTGTGTATGTATGTCTTTCTGTGTTTTCTGTGGGTGTCTCTGTGTGTGTGTGTGTGTGTGTGTATGTCGTTGTGTGTTTTCTGAGGTGTTGGTGTTTCCTTGGGTGTATGTGCAAGTTTGAGTTTATGTGTGTGTGTGTCCATTGTCTGTTCCTTTTTAGGACATTTTGACCTTACTACTGATTATTCACATCTTTCTACAGACTTTGAGACTAATGAGACCTTTCCGGAAGTCACCAATCTACCATTTAACCTTTAAATTATTGTTAAGGCAGTTCAGGGCCCTTCCTTTCAGCCACTGCATGCTGTTGTCATCATTTAGTTGGCATCTTCCTTTACAAAAAGATAATCAGAACTCTATATTTTGTTTTCTAAATCTCCTTTTTTTACAAAACTGTAGTTTACCTCATTACTTGTCAGGTCAATGTAAACAAGTGCTAAGTGTCTGTTTGGGTGTCTGTGTCTGAGTTTCTTTGCGTGTCTGCTAGAGTGTCTATATGTGAATCCTTATGTGTGAGTGTGTGTGTGTGTGTGTTTCAGTGTATGAGTGTGTCTGTGTGTTTGTATGTTACTACCTTTACAACATTTCCAAGTTTAAATAGACACTCAAGAATAAAGTGCATATACGTTTTAGTCACTTGGTCAAAAATTGCACATGTCAAAGGAGGGGGGGGGGGCCCTGATCAATGGTTAAGTCAGGGGCCCCAAAATTTCTAGTGGCAGCCCTGAACGTGACTAAACATTCAATCCTTCCTTCTACCCTCTCTCCAGCACACAGAATGCTGTAACTTTGCTGTCTGTGTAGACCCAGTGCGCACATTGTCCCTGGGTTTATACCCGTATGTAAGCTGGTGTCACATATCTTAGATTTTATAGAAAACAATATTTTTATTTATAAATCGTAAACAAAATGATCTTCAAGTAATACTATACATACTGTGTGTATATATATATATATATATATACACATACATACATACATATATACAGTATATACATATATATATATACACATATATATATATATATATATATACATACACACACATATACGTATATATATATATATATATATATATACATACACACACGTATACGTATATATATATATATATATATATATATATATATATATATATATATATATATATATATATATACACACTGCACTTTATATCCAGAATGCATTATTTTTCAGCAAACATACAAAACAGAGGTTATGACCCATGAAATCAATTTAACATTGTGTAAACTTGTGCAATCACATTCCTTTAAAGCAGGAGGACGTAAAATAAGCAGAACCTAATGATTTCCATGAATTTAGTGCATTAGTCTTCAACTAACTTTAGAATAAGTAAGTTCATATGGAAGTTTGAAAAGAGGATGTGTGAGTGGTGATGTAAATAAGACGTTCCAGCAAAATGAGTTCTGCATTTCAGCAACAACAAAAGCAATTTGTGCTTCATATGAAATGTTAAAGACCATTAACAATAGAACTGTGTAATCAAAAAGTGCATAATAAAAAGACAATGCAATAGCATTTACTCTGATTTTTATTTTTATTTTTTAAATCAGCTTTCTTGAAAATTTAAATAGTACAGAACAGGATCATATAAACACAATCTGTAGAAGAATATATTATTTAGATTTCTGTTAAGTACATAGGAAGGGAATATGAACAACTGTAACAGGAGTACAACTGACTGGTCACAATAGGCTAAGATTTATTCTAAATTTTAAATGCACAATAGATTTTTTCTATAACAATTAATTTAATAATATAATACTTTTTCTGCCCCCCCCCCTTGCATCATGTGAACGCCATTAGCCATTTACAGACTAATATACATATACACTGGCGCCTCAAGTAAAAAGACTGTGCACTATTTGATAATGGAAAATCTTAAAACTACATGCTTTATCTAAATCATGAAAATGTCATTTTGACTTAGGGTCCCTTTTAAAAAACCACTGAATTTCCAAATTTTGCACTGCTTTTTTTTAATTTTATTTTTTAAAGAATTATTCATTACATAGTAGAAATGTTTATTTGCCATAAAAAAGTGACATGAGATCTAGTAAACTTCTATTTTTTTACCTGAAAAACAAGAGTTCTATAGCTCCATTCCTCTAGAGTTTGTTAAACTGTTTCTCACTGGACCCAGAAGTGTTATTCTGTGCACCTTTTATATTGGTGATGAAAAAGCAAGCCCTTTAGTAAACACATTTCAGACACTAAAGAGATCATAAAGAAGATTGTTTAGAAGCACCAAATATAAATCTCTAAGCGGTACACAGGAAGGAACGTTTTGTAAGAATTGCTCTAGAAATTAATTTTTTTGTTATTTACTAAAGAAGCAGGCGTCAAGGCCAATGAAAAGCCGTATCTGCAATTATTTATTCCATACAATATAAGTGCGTTCCTGCTACTCTGCAAAGAGGGAGGTTTTAAAGGGACATTAAACCCCCCAAAAATTCTTTCATGATTCAGATAGAGCATGCAATTTTAAGCAACTTCCTATTTTATTCCTATTATCAATTTTCTTCGTTCTCTTAGCAACTTTATTTGAAAATCAGGAATGTAAAGCTTAGGAGCCGGCCCATTTTTGGTTCAGCACCTGGGTAGCGCTTGTTGATTAGTGGCTAAGGAGCAGCGATGTACTACTGGAAGCTAACAGGTGATTGGTGGCTGCATATATACCTCCTGTCACTGGCTCAATTGGTTTTGCTTAGCTAGCTCCAGTAGTGCTTTGCTGCTCTAGAGCTGACTTTAAAGGGACAGTAAACCTTAAAAATAATGTTATATAATTCTGCACATAGTGCAGAATTATATAACATTATTTAGGTGCTATAGCCATAAACGCCTTTTTTACCTTTTAATTTGCTAAAAATATGGTGCTTTTACAGACCTGCTCTCTGCTGAGGGGGTCTGTTATTTTTAGTCAGCGCATCGGGCCAGCTGTATAGTCACAGCCCGGCCTGACCGCGCCATAGCACTAAGTGCAGCTCGCTCCTGTCACAGGAGCGAGCTGCACTTAGTGCTATGGCGCGGTCGGGCCGGGCTGTGACTATACAGCTGGCCCGATGCGCTGACTAAAAATAGCAGACCCGCTCAGCAGAGAGCAGAGAGCGGGTCTGTAAAAGCACCATATTTTTAGCAAATTAAAAGGTAAAAAAGGCGTTTATGGCTATAGCACCTAAATAATGTTATATAATTCTGCACTATGTGCAGAATTATATAACATTATTTTTAAGGTTTACTGTCCCTTTAACACATATGTTAAACACATAGGTTAAACACACAGTTATATTCAAGCAGGAGTGATTTAATAACATGTCTTTACCCCCCTACTAAGGCACTATGGCTCAAAATAAATACACACAGACATTAAAATGGGTTATAAAGGCAGCAGCACAGTTTATTAACAATTATAACATTACCTTATTAATAACATAAAACAAACTGATTACACCCCATAATAACCATAAAGACCCAAGGTGCTCACCTGCTATTCCAAAGATCAATTACCACCACATTAAACCTCTCTTGCCACCAGAAGGTACCCCTACAAATCAGCCAACATTCCCCCAAAGGCAAGAAACCCACCTGCTGCAACATAACAACAAACCCTAAAACTGAAAACATTCCCTAACCATAAACTGCAACTGAGCCAAACGAATAAAAAACAGGGGGGGGAGGGGGGGCAAGTGCTTCTTCCTGCTCACTCAAGTCCAGAAAAGAGGTCTCCTTTTCCTTTAGAGGGACATTAAACACTTTGAGATGGTAATATAAAATGATAAATCGCATATATAAAAAGAAGTCTGCAATATACTTTCATTATTTGCTTTGCCCCCTTTTCCTGTAATACCATTCAGAAATTGTGAGCTTTTCAGTTCCTGTTAGAAATGGAGGTGCAAAACACTGTTATATTCCACACAGCCATTGTCTGCACACTCTAGTGATCTATTTATAACTGTCCCTAATTCGCTGCAGCAGAGAAGGTAACCTAAGTTACAACATGGCAGCTCCCATTGTTCTATAGATACTATTTTGACAATATTTAAACAGCTAAAAAAACTTTAAAAAATACATATACATATTGGGTGAGATTACATATGCAGCGTCACCAGTGTTTAGTCCGATTTTGCTATCACATAAACGGCGCCACATATAAATGTGGTGCGTATATTTCACCCGTCGCCTGCTAATTTTACTCCCATAAGCTAACATAGAACCGCGCCGCAAGTTGGTATCACATATTCAGCGCAAGGATTTATACGGCGAAAATTGAGACATTTTCTGTAATGTTAGACTTTTTTATTTTTTGTAATTTTAGATTAATTTAATTTTAGTTTTTTTTTAATGTACTGTTAGGATTTTTTATTTTAATTGTAATTTAGTATTTTATGTAATTTGGGGTTAATTTAGAGGGTGTTAGGCTAGGGGGCTTAGTAAGTAAATTAGTTATTGGCTTTGTGGGATGTTGGTGGTTTAGGAGTTAATAGATTAATTAGGTTAATTGCGATGTGGGGGTTTGGCTATTTAGGGGTTAATAAATGAGTTACTTTGCAATGTGGGGGTTTGGCGGTTTAGGGGTTAATAAGTTAATTAGTTAATTTGCGGTGTGGGGGGTTGGTGGTTTAGGGGTTAATAAGTTAGTTATTTTGTGACGTGGGCGTTTGGGGGTTTAGGGGTTAATACATTTATTAGGTATTTTGCAATGTTGGGGTTGGCGGATTTAGGGGTTAATGGTTTTATTAGGTAGATTGCAATGTGGGTGAATGGCAGATTAGGGGTTAATTGTTTAATTAGGTATATTACGTTGTAAGGGGTTGTCAGTTTAGGGATTAATACTTTTATTATTAGTTGCAATGAGGGGGGATTGCGGATATAGGGGTTTATACGTGTCGGTTTTATTTTTGGGAGGCGGATTAGACTTTTATGGGAGATTTAACATTTTTTTTTCTTAGGCGCCAGCAGTTTCTAAAGTGCCGTAAGTCACTGGCAACTCCAGAAATGTGTATTAATGCACATTTCTGGACATCGCTAATTTATCAGATTAACAGCACTTTATGAACTGCCGACGGGGTTTATGTGATTCCCCGATGTGCGAGGTGAAATTACGGGCGGCGTGGGTTTCAGCAGTTGCACTGAAGCCTGCGCCGCATATGTAATCTCGCCCGTCAGACTAATCTTTTCTTTGAATGCATCATTCTATCTAGTATTTATTTACACCTAGATTTAGAGTTCTGTGTTAGCCTTAAAAAGCAGCGTTAAGGGGTCCTAACGCTGCTTTTTAACGCCCTCTGGTATTTAGAGTCAGGCAGGAAGGGGTCTACCGCTCACTTTTCTTCCGCGACTTTTGGCTACCGCAAATCCCCTTACGTCAATTGCGTATCCTATCTTTTCTATGGGATTTGCCTAACGCCGGTATTACGAGTCTTGGAAGAAGTGAGCTGTAAAGCCTCTACCGCCAAGACTCCTACCGCCTAAAAAAGTCAGTAGTTAAGAGTTTTATGGGCTAACGCCGGAACATAAAGCTCTTAACTACTGTGCTATAAAGTACACGAACACCCATAAACTACCTATGAACCCCAAAACCAAGCCCCCCCCCCCCCACATCGCAAACCCTATAATAAAAATGTTTAACCCCTAATCTTCCAGCCGGACATCGCCGCCACCTACTTTATCCCTATGAACCTCTAATCTTCTGCCCCTAACATCGCCAACACCTATATTATATTTATTAACCCCTAATCTGCCCCCCCCAATATCGCCGCCACCTACCTACACTTATTAACCCCTAATCTGCCGACCGGACATTGCTGCCACTATAATAAATGTATTAACCCCTAAACCGCCACACTCCCACCTCGCAAACACTATAATAAATTTTATTAACCCCTAATCTGCCCTCCCTAATATCGCCGCCACCTACCTACAATTATTAACCCCTAATCTGCCAGCCCCAACGTTGCCGCTACTATAATAAAGTTATTAACCCCTAAACCTAAGTCTAACCCTAACCCTAACACCACCTAACTTAAATATAATTTAAATAAAACGAACTAAAATTACTATCATTAAATAAATTAATCCTATTTAAAACTAAATGCTTACCTATAAAATAAACCCTAATATAGCTACAATATAACTAATAGTTACATTGTAGCTATTTTAGTATTTATATTTATTTTACAGGCAACTTTGTATTTATTTTAACTATGTACAATAGCTATTAAATAGTTAATAACTATTTAATAGCTACCTAGTTAAAATAATTACAAAATTACCTGTAAAATAAACCCTAACCTAAGCTACAAATACACCTAACACTACACTATCAATAAATTAATTAAATAAATTACCTACAATTAGCTAAAATTAAATACAATTAAATAAACTAAACTATAGTACAAAAAAACACTAAATTACAGAAAATAAAAAAAAAATTACAAGAATTTTAAACTAATTACACCAAATCTAAGCACCCTAATAAAATAAAAAAGCCCCCCAAAATAATAAAATGCCCTACCCTATCCTAAATTACAAAGTAATCAGCTCTTTTACCAGCCCTTAAAAGGGCTTTTTGCGGTGCATTGCCCCAAAGTAATCAGCTCTTTTACCTGTAAATAGAAATACAATACCCCCCCACCATTACAACCCACCACCCACATACCCCTACTCTAAAACCCACCCAAACCACCCTTAAAAAAACCTAACACTAACTCCCTGAAGATCTCCCTATCTTGAGTCGTCTTCACCCAGCCGAGCCGAATTCTTCATCCAAGCGGGGCAGAAGAGGTCCTCCAACTGGTTGAAGTCTTCATCCAAGCGGTGCAGAAGAGGCCTTCCATCTGATTGAAGTCTTCATCCAAGCGGCATCTTCTATCTTCATCTATCCGGAGCGGAGCAGCAGCATCCTGAAGATCTCCGACGTGGAACATCCATCCTGGCCGACGACTTCCCGACGCTTCCTTTAAATGACGTCATCCAAGATGGCGTCCCTCGAAATTCGATTGGCTGATAGGATTCTATCAGCCAATCGGAATTAAGGTAGGAAAAAGCTGATTGGCTGATTCAATCAGCCAATCAAATTGAAGTTCAATCCGATTGGCTGATCCAATCAGCCAATCAGATTGACCACGCATTCTATTGGCTGTTCCGTATACGCGCCCCTGTACGCCTCAGCTCACCTGTGGCGGGGCGAAAATACCCGCAGGTATTCGGCATTGCACACGAGTGCAATTTTGCGCTCGCGTGCAATCCCGCCCCCTGCCCGCGCACAGCCAATTATGCGCGGGCAGGAGCTGTCAATCTCCTCGGTCTGACTAGACCGAGGAGATTGAATTTCGCCACATTAGAGGTGGCAAAGAGGCTAGGGAAGCAGCGGTCTGGTGACCGCTGCTTGATAAATGACGCGAGCAAGTTCTTGTGAGAACTTGCAGCCGTAGGGCGTTAATAAATCTAGCCCTTAGGCTACCAGACCATACCATTGGCCTGTCTTTGGGGTAAAATGCCCTTCCGCTAAATACGCATTAGAGCATTTTCTTTTGCACTTTAATTTATCTTTAAATTTGTTTAAAAAAAAAAAAATCCTTTCCCCTCTTCAAATGCTTGTGCCCCACATCTGCTTTCTGTTTTTTATTGCCAGCATTTTTTAAATGCATCTATTTTTTACTGCAAATCGTTTCTGCTAACAAACAATATAATATTCAGAATCACACAAACTGGCATTGTGACCAACATCCTCCTTTAGACACGCTGAGAGTTGTTTGTAAAACTTTGGTATGTTTGTTTATTCCTTTTAACATTTATGGCTTCTGTTATTGTTCATATTTTGATTCTGGTTATGAGAGTTCGTTTCCCAAAGTATGTATAGTCAGTAATTATTCATTGTATATATCGTTTGGCGTTTGTTAAGCCGCTTTTTAGGTCTTTGTTGCATTCTATCACTGGCAGTTATCTTTGTATTTGAAACATTGAACTCATAAAATCTCCTTATGGCTGGGCAGTTATAGTTTAATCCATTTGCATATCTTGTTGGGTTGTAATATTTATTGGCAAATAGAAATAACCTTTGTTTTCATTCGTTTGCTACTATTGTAACAAGATTACTTACCATTATAAAAGCATACTAAGTACTAATACCTCAATTAAAGTTACATGGTTAAAGTTACATGTTCACAAGGTTCTATTTAAATATTCTATCTAAACATCCAATTGATATAGGCACCAGCACTTTTTTAATAATATCAACTAATATGCCGATTGTATGTAGACATAATGGATATCTATGAAACTCTTTGGTAACAATATTCTCAATTTTTAAATACTACGGATAGTATAGGGAGTCACTTTGTAAATCTATTCATTTTAGAGTTTATGTAGACATGAAATGTTATAATTCATTTGTACATTTTGTAAGAATTGAATATTAATTCTGCTGTATGTATTATGTTTTTAGATTGTCTTGAAAAAGGCTAAGATTGTCAAGACCTGTGAGTGCCCTTTATTTTGGAGGACTTTCTATATATATATATATATATATATATATATAAATATATATATATATCTATATCTATATATATATATACACACACATATATATATATATATATATATATATATATATATATATCTATATCTATATCTATATATATATATATATATATATATATATACACATACACACACATATATATATATATATATATATATATATATATATATACATACATACAAGTCCCATTGTAAAGGATTTCTATACATACACACACACACACATATATATATATATATATATATACACACACACACACACATATATATATATATATATACACACACATATATATATATATATATATATATATATATATATATATATATACTAACAAAGTAAACATAGTTTCTTTATACCAGTTCGCTAACCTTTCTTTCTACCAGTTCCTCTCCTCCATTGCTATCCCCTGTACCCCCTTAGCATGTAAGCCTAAGAGTCCAGCTGTTTGTTGATCACCTTCTCAAGAGCTGACTACAACAGTGCAACTCTTGGCAGGGCCCTCTACCCATTTGATCCCTATAATAGTTTTTTTGTACTCCGCCTTTGTTAATAGCGCTGCGGAATCTGTTGGCGCTCTACAAATAACCGATAATAATAAAAGTTTCATAAAATGCGTAAGGAAGCAGAGTGACGTCCAGTTTGTCTATAGAACTCTCACACAGACACTAGTTTCTAGAGTGAAACGTCTTTGGACTCCTCAATATAAAAGAATCTGTAAGGAGACGAAACACAACCCTTTCCTTTTGTTTGCAACAGTTTTCATTTTTCATTGCAATCCATGGAGAATCACAATATTCCTAAGCAAATCATGGTTGTTCTTTAAAGATATATTAAAAAAAGAACATTTTTATACAAGGCTGATAACAATGTGATAATAAGAATAAGACTTTCTCTCACATCACTTTGGGAGACATAAAGAATTTGCTGAATGGAAGATTTTGAAGGCAGGAGATATTGGAGGAAGCCATTACCAGTTAAGCACTTACATTCCAGGCGATTCAACGGATATTCCAGCAAAAATTGGAAACCACGTGGGTGCATTTCGGTATTGAACAGAAGCAATTTTGTAATATACATGCATTAGCAAAAATGCATCTAATAAAAGCTATAGCCGTTTCAAAAGTGTATTTAAGTATGCAACGTGCACCAGCATTTTAAACACAGCGTTTGTTTAGAGAGGCTAAGGTGCTTGTATCATCTGGTAATGACTCAATTTGTTAATTGCTGACATGATACAAACCCCAGTGATGATCCGAGCAGCTGCAGTATTTAAAATGTGGGTGCAGTGACAATATCTAGCTATGCTTCACATGACGTGAAGAGAAAATTGTTAACACTTTAAAAATGATAACTTTTACTAGAAGCATTTTTGCTAATACATGTATATTGCAAATATGTTTCTATTCAAAGATGTAATTAATCTATGCGCAGTTAAATTTTGACTGGAATGTCCCTTTAACATACATAACCTTTAAAAATGATTAAAGGAATAGGAATGTCAATTAAACTTGCATGATTTAGACAGAGCATGCAATTTTAAGACACTGTTAAATTTGCTTCTATTATAAAAAAAAGTGTAATGTCCCTTTAAACAAAGTCAATTATTCAGAGATATAAATATATAGGATACATCAGAAATATATATATTCCAATCTGTTTTTTTTGTGCCTATGTACCTCCCCCCCTTTAACACAACACAGACTAACCTCAATAATTGGCTAGAACCTAGAAGCCCATCCAAGTAGAGTGTATGAAGCAACAGATACATTTTCCTTCTGTGGACACTTAAAGGGCCATAATACCCAAATGTTTAAACACTTGAAAGTGCTGCAGCATAGCTGTAAAAAGCTGACTAGAAAATATCTCCTGAACATCTCTATGTAAAAAAGGAAGATATTTTACCTCAAAAGTTCCTCAGTAGCATCCTCCCATTGTAAAGGATTTCTAAGCAGCATTTTAGTGTGTCTGTCCTGGGACAGCTGAAAGGATGAGCATCATGCACTCTCATGCTATTTCACCAATCAGTTAAAGGAAGCTTACTATGAAATCTCATGAGAGTTAAGTCAAATCTCATGAGATCACAGTAAGAGTTCATGACCTCAGCACTGCTGATGCTGATTGGCTGCTATTCATTTCTTCGTTTTTTTTTATTTTTACCTGCAGCTGGGAGCAGCTGAGTAAAACTTTTTACACAGAACTTACTCTGGTGAGCTGAGGAAATTGTGAGGTAAAATATCTTCCTTTTTTACATAGAGATGCTCAGGTGATATTTTCCTGTCAGCTTTTTACAGTTATACTGCATCAGTTTCAAGTGATTTAGCATATGAGTATTATGTCCCTTTAAGTGTGTTCACAAAAAGTTCAGAAATAAAAATGTAGTGCTATTCAGCTGTCAATTACAATTGCATTTAAAGGGACATGGACGTCAATATTAAACTTTCATGATTCAGAGCATCCAATTAAAACTACTCCAGTTTACTTCTAATATGACATGTACCTATTTATCTTGGTATCCTTTGCTGAAACTTAGCTCTCCGGATTGTTTGTTTGCTTGTATGTATGAGATCACTGTCATACATAGTCTATCAAATTCAACCTATACAAATCTAATATACTTACAAAAAAAACTTCAGCTGATCTTAAATAAATCCCATTAAAAAAGTTGACCCGTTTAACACAAGCAATCATATCCCTGAGGAGTCTCACTTGATCCAAAGGGTTAATCATATTTGTGTACAGGTATAACCTTACAATAGGTTTGGAAAGAATGATCCTGGTCTGCACAATTACTGTTATTTATTTAAATGATTAAACATGAGTAAAAAGCTGTATCTGGATAAATATATGCCTCAAAGCCCGTTGAATAATAAGTTAGAGACAACCAATTGTGGTGCAATGTGTTGATACTAAGTTGGAGTGTACAAATTGATGTTCACAACTATGTTGTAATTGTAACAAACTGATACAATTGGTTATTGCTATTCCACATAGGTTATGCAGTTAACCGTTGCAATGTAAGTGTAAGAATTGTGTCAGTATTCCATCTCAAAAATGAAAGTATAGCGGGCACGCATATAATAGAA